>NC_091299.1:47602658-47687658 GCF_038502225.1 Cherax quadricarinatus | reverse complement strand
CAGAAACCAAGCTTACAGGTATGATAACAGATGCCATCTTTCCAACGGGATAGCAAATCCTGAGGAAAGACAGAGGGAACAGGGGGGTGGAGGAGTGGCACTGCTGATCAAAAATAGCTGGAATTTTGATGAGCTGGAGAGAGAAGACAGCGGAGAAGAAAGTGATTACATAGCAGGAATGCTTCACTCTGGAGGTCCCAAGGTGGTAATAGCAGTGATGTATAACCCACCACAGAAAAGAAGGAGGCCAAGGCAAGAGTACGACGAGAGCAATAGAGCGATGGTTGACACACTGGCTGCAGTGGCCAGAAGAGCTCATGCATGCAGGACAAAACTCCTGATCATGGGTGACTTTAACCACAAGGAGATCGATTGGGAGAACTTGGACCCGCATGGGGGCCAAGATACATGGAGGGCTAAGATGATGGAGGTGGTACTGGAAAACTTCATGTACCAACACGTAAGGGACACTACAAGAGAGAGAGGAGAGGATGAACCAGCAAGGCTGGACTTAGTATTCACCTTGAGTAGTGCAGATATCGAAGACATCACATATGAAAGACCCCTTGGAGCCAGCGTCCATGTGGTTTTACGTTTCGAATACACAGTAGAGCTACAAGTGGAGGGAGAAGCAGGAAGGCCAGGACGAATGAAGCCAAACTACAAGAAAAGGGACTACACAGGAATGAGGAACTTCCTGAACAGGGTTCAGTGGGACAGAGAACTGGCAGAGAAGCCAGTTAATGAGATGATGGATTATGTAGCAACAAAATGCAAGGAGGATGAGGAGAGGTTTGTACCCAAGGGTAACAGGAATAATGAAAAAGCCAGGATGAGCCCATGGTTCACCCAAAGGTGCAGGGAGACAAAAACCAAGTGTGCTAGGGAATCGAAGAAATATAGAAGGCAAAGGACCCAGGAGAATAAGGAGAGCAGTCGTAGAGCCAGAAACGAATATGCACAGATAAGAAGGGAGGCCCAAAGACAATATGAAAATGACATTGCAGCGAAAGTCAAATCTGACACGAAACTGTTATACAGCCACATCAGGAGGAAAACAACAGTCAAGGACCAGGTAATCAGGCTATGGAAGGAAGGAGGAGAGACAACAAGAAATGACCGTGATGTATGTGAGGAACTCAACAAGAGATTCAAAGAAGTGTTCACAGAGGAGACAGTAGGGGCTCCAGAAAGACGGAGAGGTGGGGGCTTCTGAGTGAGCTAGATACCTCATAGGCAATGGGGCCAGATAACATCTCCCCATGGGTATTGAGAGAGGGAGCAGAGGCACTATGTGTACCCCTAACAACAATATTCAATACATCTATCGAAACAGGGAGATTGCCTGAGGCATGGAAGACAGCAAATGTAGTCCCAATCTTTAAAAAAGGAGACAGACATGAAGCACTAAACTACAGACCAGTGTCACTGACATGTATAGTATGCAAAATCATGGAGAAGATTATCAGGAGAAGAGTGGTGGAACACCTAGAAAGGAATGATCTCATCAACAGCAGCCAACATGGTTTCAGGGACGGGAAATCCTGTGTCACAAACCTACTGGAGTTCTATGACATGGTGATAGCAGTAAGACAAGAGAGAGAGGAGTGGGTGGATTGCATATTCTTGGACTGCAAGAAGGCGTTTGACACAGCTCCACACAAGAGATTGGTGCAAAAACTGGAGGACCAAGCAGGGATAACAGGGAAGGCACTACAATGGATCAGGGAATACTTGTCAGGAAGACAGCAACGAGTCATGGTACGTGGCGAGGTGTCAGAGTGGGCACCTGTGACCAGCGGGGTCCCACAGGGGTCAGTCTTAGGACCAGTGCTGTTTCTGGTATTTGTGAACGACATGACGGAAGGAATAGACTCTGAGGTGTCCCTGTTTGCAGATGACGTGAAGTTGATGAGAAGGAACTGACTTTGACTTTGTCAATGGTCCAAGTCGGACCGAAACGTCGTCGTAAGCTTCTCTCTTTTATGTCCGGGTTATTTGTGTATTGATGAGAATTCACTCGATCGAAGACCAGGCAGAACTACAAAGGGATCTGGACAGGCTGCAGACCTGGTCCAGCAATTTGCTCCTGGAGTTCAATCCCACCAAGTGCAAAGTCACGAAGATTGGGGAAGGACAGAGAAGACCGCAGACGGAGTACAGTCTAGGGGGCCAGAGACTACAAACCTCACTCAAGGAAAAAGATCTTGGATGTGAGTATAACACCAGGCACATCTTCTGAAGCGCACATCAACCAAATAATTGCTGCAGCATATGGGCGCCTAGTAAACCTCAGAACAGCATTCCGACATCTTAATAAGGAATCGTTCAGGACCCTGTAAACCGTGTACGTTAGGCCCATATTGGAGTATGCAGCACCAGTTTGGAACCCACACCTAGCCAAGCACGTAAAGAAACTAGTGAAAGTGCAAAGGTTTGCAACAAGACTAGTCCCAGAGCTAAGAGGTATGTCCTACGAGGAGAGGTTAAGAGAAATCAACCTGACGACACTGGAGGACAGGAGAGACAGGGAGGACATGATAACGACACACAAAATACTGAGAGGAATTGACAAGGTGGACAAAGACAGGATGTTCCAGAGATTGGACACAGTAACAAGGGGACACAGTTGGAAGTTGAAGACACAGATGAATCACAGGGATGTTAGGAAATATTTCTTCAGCCACAGAGTAGTCAGTAAGTGGAATAGTTTGAGAAGCGATGTAGTGGAGGCAGGATCCATACATAGCTTTAAGCAGAGGTATGATAAAGCTCACGGTTCAGGGAGAGTGACCTAGTAGCGACCAGTGAAGAGGCGGGGCCAGGAGCTTGGATTCGACCCCTGCAACCTCAACTAGGTGAGTACAACTAGGTGAGTACACGCACACGCACACGCACACGCGCACACACACACACACACGGGGCCAGTAACCACGTGGTTCTGTGCTTCGAATACATGGTAGGGTTAAAAGTGTAAAGTGAAGCAGGAAGGGCAAGACGAATGAAGCCAAACTACAAGAGAGTGGACTACGCAGGCATGAAGAATTTCCTGCACTGAGTTCAGTGGGACAGAGAGCTAGCAGGGAAGTCATCAAACGAGATGATGGAATATGTGACAATAATATGTTATCCTTGGGCAGAAGCCGAGAGGCTTCTACCCATGGGTAACAGAAACAACGAGAAAGCCAGGATGAACCGTTGATTCACCCAGAGGTGTATATAACTCAAAGGACCCAAGAGAATAAGGAGAGCATTCGCAGAGCCAGAAATGAATATACTCCCGGAAGAAGGGAGGCATAACTACAATACAAAAATTACATAGCAGCGAAAGCCAAATCTGACCCGAAGCTGTTGTACAGCCACATCAGGAGGAAAACAACAGTCAAGGACCAGGCAATCAGGCTGAGGAAAGAAGGAGGAGAGATCACATGAAACGACCGCAAAGTATGTGATGAGCTCAACATGAGATTCAAAGAAGTGTTCACAGAGGAGACACAAGGGACTCCAGAAAGACAGAGAGGCGGGGTACACCATCAACTGTTGGACACAATACATACAACCAAGGAAGAAGTGAAGATGCTTCTAAGCGAGCTAGATACCTCAATGGCGATGGGGCCGGATAACCTCTCTTCATGGGTCCTGAGAAAGGGAACAGAAGTGCTATGTGTACCACTAACAACAATCTTCAACACATTTATTAAAACAGGGCCACTACCTGAGGTATGAAAGACAGCAAATGTAGTCCCAATTTTAAAAACAGAGACAGACACGAAGAGTCAAACTACAGACCAATGTGACTGACATGTATAGTTCGCAGTCATGGAGAAGATTTTCAGGAAAAGAGTGGTGGAGCACCTAGAAAGGAATGAGCTTATCAGCGACAGCAAGCACGGTTTTAGGGACGGGAAATCCTGTGTCACAAACCTATTGGAGTTCTATGACAGGGTGACAGCAGGAAGACAAGAGAGAGAGGGGTGAGTAGATTGCATTTTCTTGGACTGTAAGAAGGCGTTAGACACAGTTCCACACAAGACATTAGTGCAAAAGCTGGAGGACCAGGCAGGGATGACAGGAAAAGCACTGCAATGGATCAGGGAATAACTGTCAGGAAGACAATAGAAAGTTATGGCACGTGACGAGGTGTCAGAGTGGGCGCCTTTGACGATCGGGATTCCACAGGCGTCACTCCTAGGACCAGTGCTATCTCCTACATTTGAGGACGACCTGACGGAAGGAATAGACTCAGAAGTGTCCATTTGTAGATTATGTGAAATTGGTGAGAAGAATTCAGTCGGAGGAGGACCAGGCAGAACTACAAAGGGATCTGTACAGGCTGCAAGTCTGGTCCAGCAACTGGCTCCTGGAGTTCAACCCCACCAAGTGCAAAATCATGAAGATTGGGGAAGGCAAAGAAGACCACAGACGGAGTTCAGTCTAGGGGGCCAGAGACTACAAACCTCACTCACAGAAAACGATCTTGGGGTGAGTATAACACCGAGCACATCTCCTAAGGTGCACTTCAAGCAAATAACTGCTGCAGCATACGGGTGCCTAGCAAACCCAAGAACAGCATTATGACATCTCAATAAGGAATCGTTCAGGCCAATCTACACAGTGTACGTTATGTCTATATTGGAGTATGCAGAACCAGTTTGGAATCCACACCTAGCCAAGCATGTAAAGAAGCTAGAGGAGTGAGGAGGACCAGAAACGAATATGCAGGGATAAGGAGAGAGGCCCAGTGTCAGTACAAAAATGAAACAGCATCAAAATCCAAATCTGAACTATAATTGCTGTACATCCACATCAGGAGAAAAACAACACTCAGGAACCAAGTAATCAAGCTGATGAAAGGAGGGGAGCTCACAAAGAGTGGCCAGGAAGTATGTGAAAAACTGAACAGAAGATTTAGAGACAGAAATGTTTCCAGCAAACCGAAGCAGTAGGATGCACCAACAAGTGCACATAACCAAAGAGGAGGTGAATAAACTGCTGGGTGGTGGGGCCCAGATAATATATCTCCGTGGGTTCTGAGAGAGGGAGCAGAGAAACTGTGTGCCGCTAGCAGCAGTCTACACTAAATCTATCGAAACTGCAACTGTCTGAGGTGTGGAAGACAGCAAATGTAGTTCTAGTTTTTAAGAAAGGAGACGGACAGACAGCATTAAACTACAGACAATTGTCACTGACATGTGTATTATGTAAAGTCATGGAGATGATTATCATGAGGAGAGTGTTGGAGCTCATACAAAGGATTGGGCTCATACATGACAATCAGCATGGCTCAGGGATTGTAAATCCTGGGTAACAAATCTACTTGAGTTTTTCCACAAGCTTACGGAAGTAAGACACGAGAGAGAGAGATGCGTAGATTGCACCTTTCAGGAATGTAAGAAGGCTTTAGACTCGGTACCACACAAGACACTGTGTGGAAAAAAAAATCAGAAAGGAGGGGTATAAGCCCCTTCAGCCCCTTTCAACCTCTTCACCCTCTCAGAAAGGCTAAATAACGTTTTGCTTGCTTCTGATCAACAATTTAATTTGAATCAAATGCAGTACCAGCGTGCATCAGGTCCTGGGTACCTGGAATCATCAGGTCCTGGATACCTGGAATCATCAGATCCATCGTACATGCAATCATCAGGTCCTGGGAACATGCAATCATCAGTTCCTGTGTACATGCAATCATCAGGTCCTGTGTACATGCAATCATCAGGTCCTGTGTACATGCAATCATCAGGTCCTGGGTACATGCAATCATCAAGTCCTGGGTACATGCAATCATCAGGTACTGGGTACATGCAATCATCAGTTCCTGTGTGCATGCAATCATCAGGTCCTGGGTACATGCAATCATCAGGTACAGGGTACATGCAGTCATCAGGTCCTGTGTACATGCAATCATCAGGTCCTGGGAGCATGCATTTATCAGGTCCTGGGTACATGCAATCATCAGGTCCTATGTACATACAATCATTAGATCCTGGGTATATGCAATCATCAGGTCCTGGGTATATGCAATCATCAGGTCCTGGGTATATGCAATCATCAGGTCCTGGGTACATGCAATCATCAGGTCCTGGGTACATGCAATCATCAGGTCCTGGATACATGGTATCATCAGGTCCTAGGTACGTGGAGTCATCAGGTCCTGTGTACCTGGAATCATCAGGTCCCTGATACATGGAATCATCAGGTCCTGGGTACATGCAATAACCAGGTCCTGGGTAAATGCAATCAGGTCCTAAGTACATGCAATCATCAGGTCCTGGGTACATGCAATCACCAGGTCCTGGTTAAATGCAATCAGGTCCTGCGTACATGCAATCAGGTCCTGGGTATATGCAGTCATCAGGTCCTGGGTACATGTAATCATCAGGTCCTGTGTACATACCATCATCAGGTCATGGGTACATGCAATCATCAGGTCCTATGTACATACTATCATCAGGTCATGGGTACATGTAATCATCAGGTCCTGTGTATATGCAGTCATCAGGTCCTGTGTACATGCAACCATCAGGTCCTGGGTACATGCAATCATCAGGTCCTGTGTACATGCAATCAAGTCCTGGATACATGCAGTCATCAGGTCCTGGGTACAGGCAATCATCAGGCCCTGGGTACATGCACTCATCAGGCCCTGGGAATATGTAATCATCAGGTCCTGGGTACATGCAATCATCAGGTCCTGGATACATGGTATCATCAGGTCCTGGGTACATGGAGTCATCAGGTCCTGTGTAGCTGGAATCATCAGGTCCCTGATACATGGAATCATCAGGTCCTGGGTACATGCAATCACCAGGTCCTTTGTACATGCAATCATCAGGTCCTTGGTACATGAAATCATCAGGTCCTGGGTACATGCAATCATCAGGTCCTTGGTACATGAAATCATCAGGTCCTGGGTACATGCAATCACCAGGTCCTGGATAAATGCAATCAGGTCCTGCGTACATGCAATCAGGTTCTGGGTATATGCAGTCATCAGGTCCTGGGTACATGTAATCATCAGGTTCTGTGTACATGCAATCATCAGGTACTGGGTACATGCAATCATCAGGCCCTGGATACATGCAGTCATCAGGTCCTGGGTATATGCAGTCATCAGGTCCTGGGTACATGCAATCATCAGGTCCTGGATACATGGTATCATCAGGTCCTGGGTACATTGAGTCATCAGGTCCTGTGTACCTGGAATCATAAGGTCCCTGATACATGAAATCATCAGGTCCAGGGTACATGCAATCACCAGGTTCTGCGTAAATGCAGTCAGGTCCTACGTACATGGAATCATCAGGTCCTGGGTACATGCAATCACCAGGTCCTGGTTAAATGCAATCAGGTCCTGCGTACATGCAATCAGGTCCTGGGTGCATGCAATTATCAGGTCCTGGGTACATGCAGTCAACAGGTCCTGGGTACATGCAATCAACAGGTCCTGGGTACATACAATCATCAGGTCCTGGGTACATACAATCATCAGGTCCTAGGTACATGGAGTCATCAGGTCCTGGGCACATGCAATCATCAGGTCCTGGGCACATGCAATCATCAGGTCCTGGGTACATACAATCATCAGGTCCTGGGTACATGCAATCAACAGGTCCTGGGTACATGCAATCAACAGGTCCTGGGCACATGCAATCATCAGGTCCTGGGTACATACAATCATCAGGTCCTAGGTACATGGAGTCATCAGGTCCTGGGCACATGCAATCATTATGTCCTCTGTACATGCAATCATCAGGTCCTGGGTACATGCAATCAACAGGTCCTGGGTACATGCAATCAACAGGTCCTGGGTACATGCAATCATCAGGTCCTGGGTACATGCAATCACCAGGTTCTGGATACATGCAATCATCAGGTCCTGGGTACATGCAATCACCAGGTCCTGGGTACATGCAATCATCAGGTTCTGGGTGCATGCAATCATCAGGTCCTGGGTACATACAGTTATCAGGTCCTGGTTTTATACAATGAACAGGTCCTGGGAACAAACAGATATCATGTCCAGGGTACATACAGTCATCAGGTCCTGGGTACATGAAATCATCAGGTCCTGGGTATATGTAATCATGAGTTCTTGCGTACATGCAATCATCAGGTCCTGGGTACATACAGTTATCAGGTCTTGGTTATATACAATCAACAGGTCCTGGCAGCAAACAGTTATCTGTTACTGGGTTCATACAATTATCAGGTTCTGGGTATATACAATCTTCAGGTCTTGGGTACATTCAGTCATCGGGTCCTGAGTACATTCAGTCATCAGGTCCTTGTAGAAATAGTCATCACGTCCCAGGTACATAGAATCACCAGGTCCTTAGTAAATTTAAGCAGGTCATGGGTAAATACAATCAGTTCGCGGGTACATACAGTAATCAGGTCTTGGGTATATGCAATCATCAGGTCCATGGTACATACAGGAAGCAGGTCCTGGGTAGATTTAGTCATCAGGTCCCGGGTACATACAGTCATCAGGTCCATTTTACATACAATCATCAGGTCCTGTGTACATACAGTCATCAGGCTCCGGGTACATACAATCATCAGGTCCTGTGTACATACAGTCATCAGGCTCCAGGTACATACAATCATCAGGTCCTGGGTACATACAATCATCAGGTCCCAAGTAATAACTCCCTTTTCTTCAGTCGTGGTTACAGAGAACATGTACCTCAGCATTATTCTCTAATATACTCCACTAACCACACTTTAACCTTCCCTCCACAGTTTCATTTCTGGACTGTCCATAAAGCACACCTTCCTATCCGAATTACTAATTTTCGTTGAACAATAACTTGTAGGTTCTCTTAAATAATACGTATCATGCGAACGAAGTAAAATTGTCTGTATTGTCCTCATGATAGACGTTACATAATAAACTACCAGGTATGTGTATATTAAAGTACCATAGTGATTACCGTTATCAGTATGTATGCATCATGCACAATAAACTGCATCCGCCCATCCACAGGATGTATATGAAGTCCACAATAATACGACAGTAACTACAGTTAACGATATTAATTTGGAATGCACCTAAACTAGCTGCTACCATCTTGATTGATGTGCGATGCTGACAGCCTTGTCGTTACCATCTTTTAGGAGGATGTTGGCTGATGAATTAACTAGCTGGTAACATCATGTAGATGGATATGGGTACACAATTCACTAGTACCAGCCGATTAAAGGATAGCTATTACGGTGTAAACAACCTCCTTCGGTTACAATATGTCATGTCAACATCCAGTTCGAAATCCATATATGACACTCTCGGTGATATTGATATACACTTCAACATGGACAATACAAGCAATTTATATTACCTGTTTATAATGCTGCAATGTTCATATTACATATTGCGTTCACCAGTATCATATTGCTTTTTCTGATTGCTAGACTAATCAACGTGACAATTATTATAAGTTGCTGTATTTTAATTCTCAATAATTAGGTAATTTGCCGTATGTTGCACAAGTATATTATTAAAATGTGACAATTATTAACAACAACTGCATACCTTGTTTTGCTGTAATAATATTTACAACAATTCTCTCTATCTCTCTCTGGAACTTTTGTTTATTCTGGCACTTGTTATTGTTATTGACGTTTTGGCATTAGCTATTTTTCCTGTCAGTTTTAGCTTTCTCTCTTTTTGAATATATGTTTATGTTAGAAGAGGAGAGAGAGAGAGAGAGAGAGAGAGAGAGAGAGAGAGAGAGAGAGAGAGAGAGAGAGAGAGAGAGAGAGAGACAGGCAGACAGACAGACAGACAGACAGACAGACAGACAGACAGACAGACAGAGACAGACAGAGACAGAGACAGAGACAGACAGACGGACAGAAATAGAGAATGAGAGGGTATGCTCAATAATATTCAACTCATCCAAGTGTCGGATGCCTATGCATTTACTTGTCCAAGAGAAGAAATACCAGCTGCTCTCAGATACAACAGTCATCTACTTACAGCTTTATTAACCAGAAAAACGATGGCAGGTTACATTTCTGAAGAGACACAAATGATGGTTTGTACGAACCATGATGGTATTCTGTAGAAGTGGTAATAATGAATGAGAGAGTGATGAAACTATGGGATGAAATCTGATTCAATACTGTTTATGGCGAATCACGTAGTAAATCTTGCAAGCAAGGCAGACAAAAAGCTAAAACCCGTAAGGAGTATTTTGTACTTTCTTGACGTTAGAGGCTGCAAAACTCTCTAGGAGGCACAAGTGTACCGACACTGAATATGCAGTCATGCGCCACATAAAGACATTTCGGTCAACGATGGACCGCACACACGACGGTGGTGTCTACTGCGCTTCCAGTCGCATGAAGATATATTACTTACAATTATGTACAGTGCATAATACTTGATAATGATTAAATAACTATGTTACTGGTTTATGTATTTACTAAACTGTACTTTTCATCGTTATTGTAGAGTGTAATCTTTTTACTTATAAAAACATAAGTTATGTTATGCCGATAGCAGCCTCATACATCTCTTATTTACCGTGTCTCTTGATGGCATCATTTTCTCTCGTGCTTGATTAAATCTTGTCTTATTTTGTTCATCATAACCCCTAAGTTTGTAGCTTAAGATGAACAGACTATACCATATAGTTTAGGTGTGTAGTAGGCTATACCATCTACGTTTGTGTAAGTATACTCTATGACGTCCGCACAAAGGCGAAATCGCCTAGCGACATATATCCCAGAACATATCCCCGTCGTTTAGCGACGCATACCTATACTTCGGCCTGGACAGACCTGTCACTTCAGCACAGCCTTCAGCACCGACGACATGTGGGAGGCTTTACTGTTATGCACAAGGCCGATGTTGTCAACGTACCACAAGGCTCCACTTCATGAAGAACGAGAAGACAGCTTCTATGCAACAAGACGGTCAGCAAACAACAGCTACACTCTCGCTGTACCCTTCTCAAGAACATCACTTTATTTCAAATCAATCTTTTTTAGAGTGATACGAGTCTGGAACATGTTCTTGCAACATGACGACATCGATGAAATATTTTCAGATGACCAAATGAAATCGTTAGCCGACAAATGGCTACAGTTTCATTCTGTTCCTTATTTATGTTCCATAATAAAAAAATAGCTTTCAAATGAGCTCTTGGTTTATGAATTAGAGTAGGGGCTTTTAACTCCTCCCTGCAAAAACAGTTGAGTAATAAAAGCAAAGAGAGAGAGAGAGAGAGAGAGAGAGAGAGAGAGAGAGAGAGAGAGAGAGAGAGAGAGAGAGAGAGAGAGAGAGAGAGAGAGAGAGAGAGAGAGAGAGAGAGAGAGAGAGAGAGAAGGAGGCGTCATTTATTTGCAACGGAAGGTTAATACTTTCCTGCTGCAGTTCTTAACTTTCTCTTAGCTTCCTACTTTTTATAGAGACATCACGACTCTGGGTAAGAAAGTAGCTCGTATATTTGCTGGGTTTTCTCCCACAAGAAGTTACTGTGCTCATTAGGAACGATGCCAAGAATTCAGCCACGGGTGGCACATCTCTCTGGCACCTAGGATTCCAAGGCAAGGGTGACCCCTCTCCTTGCATTTATGCTTTCAGCAAGGAGAAGCCCCGTCCCCTGTCATTCATGGTTTCCAGACACACCTTGGCCCTCTTCTAGCTTTTTTTTTTGGATGAAGATATATTAAATTTTAGTAAAAAAAATAGACATTCTAGTTAACACTGAAGAATAGAGGGACTCGGAAGAAGTCATAAAAAATATTTGACTTACCTAATAATGAAAATCTTTGAACAACAAAGTGAAGAGGATGCAAGTGATCATAGCTAGAAATTTCGAGTATGCATTTCTAGAAGCAGTTTTTATTTCATTGAACTTTCTAGACCCCACCCTGAATACGCTATCTAATTTTCATCCAAAAATTGCATATAAAAAGAAAAAAAATTGCAGTAATTTCCCTTCCCAAAAAAGATATTTCTATATTAGTTCAATAAAAGGTAATATGTAGATATAAAGGCAACTCTCAGTAAATTTTATTAGACGTTTCGCCCAGTGAAGTTTTAACAATTCAATATAGAAAGTAGAAAAAGTATATTAGGGAAGGAAGTCAGTTGAGGTAGATAAGGTCAGGTTCAATGATAAAAGGTGCTTAAACATGTGTTATCTGCTCGTGTAATATATGACGGGATAGACTCAGTTTGTTGAACACTACAAACATGCTCAGCTACGTCAAGGTTGGACATTTGCGTCATAAATCGCAATCAAGTCAACAATGTTTCTGCAGACTGTCCTTCACGATCAACACGGCGTCTTTCCATCATATGACGTACTTATGTGAATTCTTGATCTTAGCACAAGCTTTATTTGAATTGTTTCTCTGGCACATGCAAATGTGCTCACTAAGACGCTGGTTCAAGCTCCTGGCTGATTAATCAACATATACCTGTTCCGGTCCACAGAGTGGACCGGAAGCCAGCGGAAGGTCTCGGTTAAATGACCAAAAACTTGAGCTGCAGATCATCATTTGACTAAGAACCTCATCAGGAAAAAACTGTCGTTTTTCCCGATCAAGTTTACATAATCTAACTGGTCTCCATTGCCCTAGCTGGTTTCTTAAATAAATCCTTGAATTTTTTACGAGGTGATAATGGCCACACTTATTTTGTGACTCATGATTACCTTGGTAAAGTTTTTAGCCACCTCGCTAATTACAGGAACGAATTTCTCAGTTGATGATTTTTTCCGATGGAGCCGTGTCGAAGATGCCATGTTCCCCATCTGCAGTCACATATGAAATGTTCGAGAAAATAAGAGCATGTTAACACTTGGGCAATGTAAACACATTGCTCGTCAAGGACACGTGAATAGACAGGTGCTAAGTTTTCTAAGGATAAAACTAATGACGACTCCTCTTTAACGCCTGGAATTATAGTGTGAGTAAAAACACTGCAATTCATTGTTGTTCCGTAGCTTGATCGCTAGCGCACTCAGCTCACACACTGAGGTCCGGAGTTCGAGTCTCCTCTAGTAAGGATACAAAACATTAGGTTTCCATAAGATACCTACTGTCCATGTTTACCCATCAGTATAAAATAGGTACCTGGGTGTTAGTCGACTGGTATGGGTTGCATCCTGGGACAAAACTGGCCTAATTTGCCCGAAATGCTCAGCATAATAGGCGGCTTTCTATATAGTAGTATGTCACTGATGTCAGCTAGGCCTGAATACCTTCTACATGTGCTTGTAGTAAATAAAGATATTATTATATTAATATTATTATTGTTATTATTATTATTTTATGCTTTGAAGATGAGTCTCTCCCATCTGCACCTAGCACGACATCACTGAACTGAAATTTTAGTCCCTTTCTTCCATAGGAGTAAATATCATAGTTTCTCTACTCTCTTCATCTTGGACAGATCAATACTGATGTCCAGATATCAACGGTAACCAGAATTATGTCCATATAGTGCAGCAATGCAAAATAGGTGAGGTTGATGAGTAGGATGTGCTAATTCATTTTATGCTCAATATATGTAATAGCCACAACAGTACTAATGACCATTCCAAAACACTGTGAAAGTTATTCTGCCCAATCCTGAAAGAAGTATAATTATTACATGGCTTGATGAGATAGACAAGGTCACGACTGGGCACAGAAACATGTAGATTATCAGTGATTTTACTAGCTATAATGTTATGATAACAGTAGGAGAGGATGATTCAAAATCTTTTTTTTTTTTTTTTTTATTCTTAGACCTGGTGATGATACCATTTATCTGACAAATAAAAAGATTCGGGGAGGTTATCCTGAAGTCGACACCTCTATAATAAAGAAGTCTCAGAAATGAATAAAATGAATATTTTTCCTTCTCAGCATTCCCAGTCCTGTCAAAAGACTAATATTCCTTAGAATGACCACTGACCACTACTAATTAATCTAACAAATACATATACTTTATACTCACTACCATTTATATGCTCAATCTGCCATAGTGAAAAGTTCTGTTCCACAAGGCACAGTATTCGGCCCTCTCCTGTTCCTCATCCTCATATCAGACATAGAGATGTAATCCACAGCACCTCAACGGATGAGACTGTCATCCACTGAGGAGACGGTTAACCTCAAAGTAGATATAAACCAAGTTTTCCAACGGAAGACGGAAAACAGTATGATGTTCATTGAAGACAAATTCCAACTACTCCGTTATAGAAAACAGGAGATAATAACTAGAATAGAGTATACTACAAGCTCTGATCATGCAGTAGAGCGGAAAAATAACGTGAGGGACCTGGGAGTGGTAATGCCTGAGGCTGTAAGTTTTAAGGATCACAACAGTGCCATGATCACAACTGCAAAGAAAATGATAGGATGGATAATGAGTACTTTCAAAACATGAGATGCCAAACCAATGATGATCGTTTTCAAATCGCCTATTCTCTCTAGGCTGGAATATTGCTGTACATTAACATCTCCGTTCAAAGAAGGTGAAATTGCAGATCTAGAGAGTGTACAGAGAATCTTCACTGCACATATAAGTTCTGGGAACGCTTGGAAGCACTTGACTTGTACTCATTGGAACGCAGGCGAGAGAGCTATATCGTAATCTACACTAGAAAAATCCTAGAAGAGATGGTCCCGAATCTGCACACAAAAATCACTCCCTACGAAAGTAAAGGATTTGGCAGTCGATGCAAAATACCCCCAATGAAAAGTAAGGACGCAATTGGTACACTAAGAAAAAGCACTTTAAGTGTCCTAGGCCCAAGACTGTTCAACAGCCTCCCACCAGGCATAAGGGGAATTACCAATAGGCCCCTGGCTGCCTTCAAGAGGGAGCTGGACAGATGCTTAAAGTCGGTGCCGGATCAGCCGGGATGTGGTTCGTACGTTGGACTATATGTGGCCACCAGTAACAGCCTTGTTGATCAGGCCCTGATCCACCATGAGGCCTGGTCGTGGACTGGACCGCGTCCTTCTAGTTGAACTAACTCGTGTAACCATCCTCAGTGGAGTGGCTGGTTCTTGTCTGCTTGTCCTAGATCTACTTCCTTTCTCGTTGTAGACTTGATTACTTTCCCTGGTGATCTACTAGGATACTAGACTTGTATATCCTGCCTGATCCATACTAGTGGCATGCCTGAACTGACAACACTATTGCACCATTCTGGGGCTACCAGCTTTAATCCAACTGAGTATGAAGTTCTGATTAAGTCTTTACAGACTTGTGTTAACTTGCCCATAAACCCATGGGCAAGTTAACATTATCACACTGAGCAGGGATGCTTCGATCAATGGTCCTATTATTGCATTGGAATGGACATGCAAACAATATGGTGAGTCGACACCGGAGAAGGTATTATCAATCCCATCCCAAAAATGTCTTCCTCAAAAACATGTAAAGGAACATCATCAACGAGGCACTCTTCCTCTAGACTGCAGTAAGAAATACTCGTTATCACTAATTTTCACCACCATATGTTTGGCAAATTGACACAGACACACACAGGATTCTGCTCTTGACTCTCGTCCTGGCAGGTCATAGCAGCTCTACTTAGTCTCCCTACGATCCCCGTTGGGGAGGGGAACCTTTACCAGCATCGTTTTCGCCTTGACTTGCACGATGAGCTACGCAAATCGTGTAAAGATCAAGCGAAAAAGTGGTACCGTTGATGATTCAAAGAAGATTGCTCTTGCAACTGTTGTGCAGGAAGCACTGCAAGTAAAATTCAACACCATTTTGTCACTGAAAGAAGCATTCATTGTTGTGTGTCACGATGATGCTAAGCAGAGAAGTTACTCACTACAGAAGCCACCACTACTCTTGCTGCTCAAGGGTTTACTGTTACATCATCTCCTGCCCTCAGGGCAAGGAAATCAGTATTTCTAAAAAGACTGGACAAGATTCTGACTTCTCAATCAATTGCTGAACTCAAGTCATCCATTGAAACGCAAAATACTTGGGCTACTGTTGATAGCATTGCTAAAATCCCGAATGCATCTTCTATGCTCAAGGTCACCTTTACCGACGTCAACATGGCTGCCACTGCTCTGAACGAAGGTCTTGCTGTTTACTACTACTACTGGTCACAGACCGGGCCGCGGGGGCATTGACCCCCGAAACTCTCTCCAGGTAAACATCAGTCCCACCTACATTGAAGCAGAGAGTACCCTACATTCAACATTGCTGGAACTGTTATTCATACCATCACACCACCAAAGCATGTCCAGTAAAAGACAAGAAGTTCTGCGCTACATGTGGTAGTGAGGGACACACCTTCAGTTCCTGCACCGCTGCTGCTCCAACACAACCAGCGTGCTTAAACTGCAAAAGTAATGATCACCATACACTGGCAGCAAAATGTCCTACAAGAAAGGATATTATGAAGAAAACACAAGATGCAGCAAAGAAAAAACCTACTAACAACACACCAACGTATGCAGCAATTGCAAAGTTACAAGCAGACACTACAAAATTACTTCAAGCAACTACTCAGCCCGCCTCCATCACCATCACTCCTTCAACATGTGACGTAACGAAGATCCACTATTGTTTACTATACGCTCACATGCAGAACTTGGCTGTACCTGGAAGCTTTAATTCTACCATCAACGAGTTATTTGCATTAAATAACATGCCATCATTCATATTTCCAGCATCTCCACCTTCTGAAGAAATTCTAAAATTCACCAAGGACTTAATCAACACCTCTTCTACAGTAGCTCCAACACAACCAACAACTAGTGACGTCACTCCAACAACGCCCAATGAGAAGACTTCAACGCCACCACTCCTCACTGAAACCGACCAATCAGAAGCCTTGTCACCAGAAACATCTTCCTGTTCGTCTACTGAAGATGACAACGAATATTCACTTCCTCCTTCAACAATACCTAACAAGAAAGAAAAAAACAGCAAAAAAATCATCATCTCACAACTCTCGACATGATAAAGATGAAGATACTAAAAAATATACTTCATGGACTGGAATCAACTTCTACACTACAGAAAAATATCATCAAGACATGCCGCTTCATGAACTTTATTCTCACCCCATCGAAAAGAAAGTCAAGTTTACCATCGATTCTTCCTGCTCAGCTGGAACTCTTCGTACAATTGAACTTTCTACTATTTTAAAGACCATTGTAGACCAACTAGAAGATTCCAGCCAAAAACACTTGCTGACACGTATAAATTTGCTCCCTCTACAACGTTTTAAACGTCTTGAAAACGGAACTGAATCGTAAAATAACGCCATGAATCCAGGTAAACACCAAACCTCTGTGAACTGACCAATCAACGATGAGCTCCTTCCTTGTCGCCTGCAGCCGCCTATCATCATTCAAGTTGCAGTAATCATCCATCCAGCAAGATGCAGCCACCACCTGATGAGTTCCTGTTGCCTTCTACATCGTCTTCGTCAGTGTTTCTGAAATACATCTCCATCTACGCCTACAGTACTTCGGTACCACATGTCCCAAAGTGGTTGGGCCACTTGCCTTGATTCCTCCTCTTCCCCTCCTGCCCAATCTTTTCCAGTTATTTCCATCCTTCCTTATCCTTCTTCCTTCCCATCTTACGACAGCTCTCGTCGTCCTCGATTCGATTCGATTCGATGTTTTGATTCGCGTGCTTGGATTCCCCCATACCCAACGCTTGATAAGGGTTCTGGTTATTCCTGGAACCAAGGTCTCTACGACCTCTTCTGTGGCTATGGTTGGAACGACCATAACCACAGAAGGATCTGCAGTATGTACTCTCTTGATGAGCGATGCACTCAGATGTGTGATGGTCATATATCCTATGCAAAGTACAGTACAGTAGGTTGGCTTGAGGACTACCTTAAGTACGATGCTTCTTATTTTGAGCACCCGTTTCTGCAATTGTAGCAAGTTGTGGTACTATGGCTCCTAACTGCACTTCTTGCACTGCAAGCAGAGCGACTTCTCGTTACACTAGCCCAAGACGATGGACGTGACTGGATATTTACCGGATCTTTCGTTACTTCTCAGACAAAAGGTTGTGTAGGAGGAGCTACAGCATTTTTAAAGATAGGATAGACATGAGGGAAAGTACCCGGTAAGGAAACTGCAAATGCATGCAACAGGACTGCTAGAAATTCCATCTTTGCAGTCGGAGGAGTAGTAGTGGAATATACACACAAAGAAGAAGGCGGTATTGAATGTTTAATGGCACCAAAGTCCGCGAGTTTGCCAAAATTAAGGGTACAGTGTTTACTGGTTGAAGGTATGAAGGTTAACGTCTCGAACACAGCCAACATTTTAGAGAGACTAGACGAAACAGTACTTAATATTTCACCTGTAATATCTGATGCATTCACTAATTCAAGAAGTATGGAATACGGATCTGAAGCTGACACTGGGAAAAAATAAACACAGTGTATATCTTCATAGTGTGACCAGCTAGAAAATTTATGTAAATTACAGTTGTTTATGAGGTGAATGGCTTCTCCAAGCGATGATGATCTGCAAAGACTGTCCTTCACAAGTCTATTGATAGTGTCTTCTGGTGCGTGATCACCAGATGCATCATCCGCTGCATTGCATATTGCAGGGAACCAAGCGACAAGATTGCTTGGGATGTCATCATAGGTGGGCATATTGTCTTGAGGGTCACGAGAATACATGTTTGATTTATGGACTGGTGGACGTCTTTCAGTTAGCCGAGGACCAGCACAAAGATTTTGAGACGGTTCTTTGGTCTCTTGTCTCACGTTATTCGCTAGTCCATTATCACTGCTAATCACTGGTTTGAACATTTCATTATTTCATAGAATTACACAAACAAAAGCAAAGAATATGAAATTGCAACACAACCGAAAACTTAGTAAAAAACGTAAATGATGCTTGACTAACTGCTTATATTAAGGGGCAAGAACTTCACTTTAATGAAGCTGTATTCTTGTAACGGACAATGCTCCTGCTTAACCAGGAATGCTGGAGGTTAAGGAGCATTGTCCATTACTAGAAGTGTTCTATGGCAAGTTTTTTTCCTCAAGGTTCTGCTTCACCCTTGAGGCAAACACTTTATGTATCTACTCAGTGAAAAACTGCCTTGATACTTAAGCTTTACTAATGTCTCTCCACATTATACTAAGTTTATTTTTAATCACATTGCTTTTTGAAACACCCTTGGATTTTCAGTGGTTGATTAGGAACGGTTTAATTTTGCAATCCCCATTAACATTACCACATAACAAGAGTGTTAGTCTGACTTTCATGAGCTTGTGTCCTGTCAATGATTTCGCCTCTTCTGTGACGTAGGTTCTCTTAGCCAGTCTTTTCCAAAAAAGGTCGGATTCATCACAGTTAAAAACTTGTTGAAGAATAAATCCCTCAATGTTTACATAGGTTTTAAATTCCTCAACAAACTTTTCGGCCCCATCTCTGTTAGCACTGACAGCCTCCCTATGCCTTACTACACTATGAATCCCGCTCCTCTTTTTAAACGTCAAACCAGTCGCTACTTACCTTAAATTCATCACTCTCAGCACTGTTTCCCGGAATGTCTGGCCTAAGATCACTATATAACTGCTTTGCTTTTTCACAAATTATTGTTTCAGCTACAATGTAACCGTCCAATTGTTTTTCGTTAATCCACACTAACAAAAGTTTTTCCATTTTATTCAATTAATTGACCTTTTCACATCAAGAACTTTCACTTTTATCTCAATATCAGCCCCTTTTATTGCCTCTTTATTTTTCAGTATGGACGATATGGTGGATTTTGCCATACCATATTGAGTAGCCAGGTCCGACATACTTGTTCCACTTTCCCACTTCGCATCGAGTTCTTTTTTCACTTTAATTGTTGTTCTCACTGCTTTCCTTTTACGACTGTTGAGATCACTACTCTTTTTGGGGGCAACGATTACTTATTTTCAATGAAAATAATTAAAAAACACTACAGAATAACAATGAAATACCAAAAACATTCCACGGATCTTGTACGAACGATACTTAAAGAACGATAGCCGACGAGAGACTGAGCGCTTGATGATTTGTCCTCGTTGGACTTCGTCCATATGGACCGTTTTGTTTAGGAATATCAATTTTTTCTCGATAAAGTTGGGCAAATATCAAGTTGTACGAATATAGGGACGTACGGTTATTGAGGTTACACTGTATAGACAAGAAAATGAGATAAAATATCTAAGAATATAGGCTCGAACAAATTAACTCTTAACACAATTAGAACACATAAATTATGGAACAGAGCAAAAAAAAAAAAAAAACTTAGCAAGAGTGAACTTGTTCTAGGAAAATGCAATATTGAGAATACAAAAAAAACTCTATACAAGGTAAGGTAATTCACACATTTACAGTACTGAAGTGACACAGATAATAATCAAGGTCACTCATTACACTGACAAATAATGTTGCTTGTAAAACGTAATAACTTGCGAAAAAGTAAACATGGTGTAACAATAAAATTTAACAAGAATGTATGTAAATTTAACTGCAAATGCATGTAAAATTCTTCACACATAAAATAGCATACACAAAATGAATTTTAAAAATTAGCACTTGTAAAAGTAGGGAAATACAATGGAAATGAAGACAAAACACAAGGAAAATTATAATACAACATAAAATAAAATAGAATACAAATCACTTAATAAATGTAATTAAAGGAGTAAATGCAGATCAAAGAGGGTGAATAATAAAGAGAAATAAACTCTCAAAGAAATTAACAATAACACTGCAATCAGTGTTGAAAAATAATGCTGTACTTAATAAGGAAAGTTACTTTAATTTGCAGAGAAAAAAATAGAATATAGAAAATAACAGCTGGGAATGATAACACAACAAGTCAGTATTAACACAAGGCACAAATGTAAAACTCAAAGGAAATTATCAGACAAAAAAAAAAATAATAACACTGAGGGCAAGTGTCTCAGACATACTGAAAATTCACACAAATCATTAGCCATAATCACAATTTTCTTTAGGCTATTAATAATGTTTAAACACGCTCAAATGTCTTCATAAAACGAAGTAGGATCTTGATTGAAAGTCGGCTTAGCACTGGAGAGATGCAATGAGGGTGACTCTCAGCGCCACTGTTGACGTGCGGCTATTCCTCTTTTCTTTTCACAAACAATATTGTTGAATCTGGACAAAATTGTGTATTCTGGGTGACCCACAGACACTCCGGCTTTATTCCATGGTACACAAATTAATCGGTTGTTCATCTGGTTTGTGGGAGATGAAGATAGGGTGGCAGAAGGCAGATATGTGGTTGTCACACGTAGAGTTGCGATAGGGTGGATGGTGGTGCCTGGTGTGGCGCTGTGTGGGTGACCAGGCACGCTGCAGGGGCCTCACACGAAACTGATTGGCTTACAAACCTACATAAAACCACACTATGCCATAATGATGGTAATTTCTTCTCTGACCAGAAATTGTTTAGTGGTAGTGAGGAGTGAAAAAACAGACACTGCTAAGCTGGAGTCGACTGGTTTCTAAAGTAAACTGGGTTGGCTTGTTTCTCTCAGCTGGGCTGGCTTGTTGGCTTAATTTCTAAACACTAGATACATTAGGACAGCTGGAATGCTCGTGAACGTGCACACAGACAATTTGAAGCAGGGTAGATGGCTGGCTTGCTGGTTTAGGCTCTTTTATTAATTCACTTAAATATTTACCTAGCTTGGTTTAATTTGCGTGAAACTCGGGCTCACCCCTCGAAAGTTTGTATATAATGCCACTAGACACTAAGCAAAACGAACCAGGAAATTGATGCAGAGATGCGCTGGCTTGGCTTGGCTTCATTTAGGCATGCATGCTGTGTCAAACGGTCTTGTTAATTTAATCACTTTCATAGACGTAATTACAAGAATTATGTACCCAAAGCTGCCACCATTTGTTGGGTTCGTGGCTCGAAGTGATGATGGTAAGAAATAAGTTATACTGTTATTGAGGCAATATATTGAAATATGATGCAGAGCCCGTCCTGCACGTCTGCCTGTTCTCTGTGTATAGTCAAGAGTGACTAGTGTAGCCAGTAAGCCTACATGCCTATTTCCCATAGTTTTCCCCAGAGGGCAAGCATGGTGGGCATGCCACTTCAGCCTGCCCAATCCTGCCTCTCTCATTTGGGGCCAATCCTTCACACAGTCAACAGGCAGTAGCTACTCCTCTCTCCCTTGCGGGCATGGCGCCTGCGGGGCTAGGGCACAAACACACTGCCTGTCTACCCAGATATCACAAATAGAGTAAGAAGAGCTCTTGGAACCCCTTATCATTACTCCCCGTTACCAAGAACGACACAAATAATCCTTTTAGAAATCACTAGTGACAGCGGTGCCCCACAGCAAGTGTGTTTGCCCGGAGAGAAGAAGGAAGAGGAATGAAACTGTCTTCACTTCATCGTCCCATACAAGAAGCATCCGTCTCTCAACGAGTTGTCCTGATGTTGTCTCTGCAAGTCTCAGCATCCAGACACAGGTACACGCAGGATCAGGTCGAAATCTGCCGAATTTCTTCGAGAAATATAAGTGGCGTCACCTGGCACTTCACAGCCCCCCACACTGTTTCCCAAGTCATGTGTTTAGAGTCACTTGTATGTTGCAGCTGTTGTTCTTCAGCTCAGCACGGCTATTTCAGCAAGTCAGAGGTGAGTATTGTGGGGATTTCTTCGTCCAGTGTGAATGTTTCTCTCCGTGTTTGTGGGTGGGAGAGGAGGAAGTGGCGGATCCTTGCCTCACCCACGCTCGCCCTGCTGTACGCCACCACTGCCCACTCCCTCTCTGTTGTGTTTTCTATGAATTTTCATGTGAATTCTTGGCCAGAGCTGTGTATCTGAGTGCTCGAGGTCACTCGAAGTCATGTACATCACCAAGCCACGTGGATCACGAAGCCACGTGGATCACAAAGCAACGTGGATCTACAAGTCACATGGGTTAAGCCAGATCGTAATCCACGCTGTGATCTGCTGCCCCACTTCACAACATCACGATGTCTGCCTGACGTCACCTCGCGATGTCACCCCATGACACCCCTCACACCATCACTCCAGGACGTCACCTCGAGACGACTGCTGACGTCACCTTGCGATGTCATCCCATGACATCACCTCAGGTTGCCACGCCTGACATCACCACATGATGTCATATCGACAGTGTTAGTTTCACAGTAAGCAATATGTTGAATTGTCAAGAACATTGAGAAAAGATATGTGTCATGTGTTAATTAATTCCTCTCAGACAGTGTTCTCACATGTTCCTGTATAGCTTAGTGTCAATTTTTGCACAGAAAAGCATCATTTGCTAGTTTCAAGTATCATGTTGCAACCGCATGTGCAGAAAGTGTGTGCAGTTTTCCGTGTGTCCTGTGTGGTCTTGAGCTGGTTACCTGGAGGTTACCTGGAGGTTATTCCGGGGCCTCCCGGTGGATCAGGGCCTGATCAACAAGGCTGTTACTGAACATTAAAATGGTATAAAATACCGACAGGTTGTTAGGCAAGACACATATGCAACAGTTAGGTATCTTTATTTCGAAACGTTTCGCCTACACAGTAGGCTTCTTCAGTCGAGTACAGAAAAGTTGATAGAAGCAGAAGAGACTTGAAGACGATGTAATCAGTCCATCACCCTTAATGTTTTGAGGTGGTCAGTCCCTCAGTCTGGAGAAGAGCATTGTTTCATAGTCTGAAACAATATGGAGTTGAAGTGACAGGATGGAGCCTTATATAGCGCCAGGAGGTGAGACGTAGGTCACTAGTAGAAGTAAGAACGCAGATGTTGGGAGGTCAGGTCCCTCTCAAATCCAGCCGTTCTCACTAGTAGAGGTTGTTTCAGACTATGAAACAATGCTCTTCTCCAGACTGAGGGACTGACCACCTTAAAACTTTAAAGGTGATGGACTGATTACATCGTCTTCAAGTCTCTTCTGCTTCTATCAACTTTTCTGTACTCGACTGAAGAAGCCTACTGAGTAGGCGAAACGTTTCGAAATAAAGATACCTAACTGTTGCATATGTGTCTTGCCTAACAAGGCTGTTACTGCTGGCCGCACGCAGTACAACATACGAGCCACAGCCCGGCTGATTCGACACTGACTTTAGGTATCTGTCCAGCTCTCTCTTGAAGGCAGCCAGGGGCTTATTGGCAATTCCCCTAATGCTTGATGGGAGGCTGTTGAACAGTCTTGGGCGCCGTACACTTATGGTGTTTTCCCTTAGTGTACCAATGGCGCCCCAACTTTTAACTGGGGGCATTTTGCATCGTTTGCCAAGTCTTTTACTTTCGTAGGGAGTGATTTCTGTGTGCAGATTTGGGACCATTCCTTCCAGGATTTTCCAAGTATAAATTATGATATATCTCTCCCCCCTGCATTCCAACGAGTACAAGTCAAGTGCTTCCAAGCGTTCCCAGTAGTTAAGGTGCTTGACAGAACTTATACGTGCAGTAAAGGATCTCTGTACACTCTCTAGATCTGCAATTTCAACTGCTTTGATTGGAGATTTTAATGTATAGCAGTATTCCAGCCTAGAGAGAACAAGTGATTTGAAAAGGATCATCATTGGCTTGGCATCTCTCGTTTTGAACGTTCTCATTATCCATCCTATCATTTTCTTTGCACTTGCGATCGTGGCACTGTTGTGATCCTTGAAAGTGAGATCCTCAGACATTACTACTTCCACGTCCCTTACATTATTTTTCCACTCTATTGTATGGCCAGAGTCTGTAGTATACTCTGTTCTAGTTATTATCTCCTCCAGTTTTCCATAACGGAGTAGTTGGAATTTGTCCTCATTGAACATCATATTGTTTACCGTTGCCAACTGGAAAACTTTGTTTATATCTTCTTGGAGGTTAACCACGTCCTCAGCAGATGACAGCCTCATGCAAATCCTAGTATCATCCGCAAAGGATGATACGGTGCTGTGGTGTATATCTCTGTCTATGTCTGATATGAGGATGAGGAATAAGCTGGGGGGCGAATACTGTGCCTTGTGGAACAGAGCTCTTCACTATGGCAGCCTCCGATTTAACTCTGTTGACCACTACTCTTTGTGTTCGATTTGTTAGGAAGTTGAAGATCCATCTCCCCACTTTCCCAGATATTCCTTTAGCAAGTATTTCATGAGCTATTACGCCATGATCGCATTTGTCAAACGCTTTTGCAAAGTCTGTGTATATTACATCTACATTCTGATTTTCTTCCAGTGCATCCAAGGCCATATCATAGTAATCCAGTAGTTGTGAGAGGCAGGAGCGACCTGCTCTGAACCCATGTTGCCCTGGATTGTGCAGATTTTGGGAACCCAGGTGATTTACAATCCTGCTTCTTAGCACTCTTTCAAAGATTTTTATGATGTGGGACGTCAGAGCTATTGGTCTACAGTTCTTAGCTAATGCTTTGTTGCCATCTTTATGGAGTGGGGCTATATCTGTTGTTTTAAGTGACTGTGGAATTTCACCCATGTCCAAGCTCCTCCTCAACACATTAATCCAAACATTTCAGTAAAATCCATTGGTTTTTGTGCTTGTTTATTAAGTGCGGCTGTGAAATAAGCCACCTTGGGCCCAAAGAAAGTTCACAGTGCCAGCCCTTTGGTGAAGAAAATGAGAAACACGGTGGAATTTAAGAAAGAAGTTATTGTAAAATATGAAAGTGGTGTGTGGGTGCTGGAACTTGCCAGGATGTATGGGAAATCCAAATCAACAATCACTTCCATCCTGGCAAAGAAAGAACAAATCAAGGAAGCTGATGTAGCAAAAGGAGTAAACATCACGATCATTTGTGAAAAGGCAAGGCAGTTGCATGCAGATCTCATAAAGAAAATGCCTGGAATTAGTGCTGATGTTAGTGAATTTAAGGTCAGCAGAGGCTGGTTTGACAGATTTAAGAAGCATAGTGGCATACACAGTGGCATGGTGAGGCTGCAAGTTCAGACAAACATGCAGCTGAAAAATTTGTGCAGGGATTCAAGGGGTACGTAGAGACTGAAGAATTCCAACCCCAACAAGCGTTCATTTGTGATGAAGCAGGCCTCTTTTGGAAGAAAATGCCAGAGAGGACCTACATCTCGCAGGAGGAAAGGGCACTGCCAGGACACAAGCCTATGAAGGATAGGCTAACTCTTGTTCTGTGCTAACACTAATGGAGATTTCAAACAGAAGCCTTTGCTGGTATATCACTCTGAAAATCCCAGAGTGTTCATGAAAAACAATGTCGTCAAGAGTGGATTGTGTGTGATGTGGAGGGCTAACAATAAGGCATGGGTCACATGGCAAATTTTCATTGACTGGGTTCATGAAGTGTTTGGCCCGAGCGTGAAAAAATACCTCCAGGAAAATAAAATGCCACTCAAGTGCCTCCTGGTAATTGACAATGCTCCTGCTCATCCTCCAAACTTGGTAGACTAATTGTCTAGGGATTTCAGTTATATAACAGTGAAGTTCTTGCCTCCTAACACCACTCCTCTCATCCTGCCCATGGATCATCAGGTCATTTCTAACTTCAAAACACTCTACACAAAAGCAGTGTTTCAAAGGTGCTTTGAAGTGACCTCGGACACTGAATTGTCCCTAATAGAGTTCTGGAGGAGTCACTTCAATATATACAACTGCATAAGCCTTATAGGTATGGCTTGGCAAGGAGCAACTTCCAGGACTTTAAACTTTTCTTTGAGAAAATTGTGGCCAGAATGTGTCCTCGAGAAAGATTTTGAAGGGTTTGAGGCTGACCCTGATGACCCATACGCCTATTGTGGAATCTATTGTGTCTTTTGGGAAGTCCATGGGGTTGGAGGTGAGTGACGAGGATGTAGAAGAGTTGATAGAGCACCACAAGGAAGAGCTAACCACTGAAGAGCTGCAACACCTTCAACTGGAACAGCAACAGACCACAGCTGAGGAACTTCCTTCAGAGGAGGAGGAAGAGAGAGGGAAGGAGGTGCCTTCTTCAGAGATTAAGGAGAGTTGTGCAATGTGGAGTTGGGTGCAGCCTTTGTTGAGAAATATCACCCTGACCAAGCTGAAACAAACCATATCTGCAATATGTTCAGTGACAAAACCTTGGCACACTTCAGGTAAGTCTTAAAGAGGCGCCAGAAACAGAGCTCACCGGACAGATATTTTGTACTACATAGTCCAGTGACTCTCAAGGTGGTCCTAGTGCCATTAATAGACAAAGAAGGGAAGTAACCCCAGAGAGGGGCTTGTTACCTGAGGTCATTGTTGAGGGGGATTCCCCTTCCTAACACTAACCACAACTTCCTCTGCTCTTCTTGCCTTCTTCCACATGCGAACAAGAGTCTTCAGTAAAGGTATGTAATGTTTATATTTATTTATATTTATTTTTATTTATTTATCATTGTTTTGTGTATGTAAAACTATAGTTAAACTTTACAAAATGGATTTATTTTTATTATTTTTTGGGTGTCTGGAACAGATTAATTGTATTTATATTAATTCTTATGGGAAACATTGCTTCTAATTTAGGCTGTTTCGAATTTAGGCAGATCTTCTGTAAATCACTTACCAAACTGCCGCAGGCCAGGGCTCGACCCCACGACACGTTGTCCCGCCTCAAGAGACAACACAACGTAGAATGTTACCTTACCACTGAGCCAGTAGTCCTACAAAGATCACACAACCAGCAGAGCTAGATGTTTCTCTCGAGATCCGAGGACCCTCGTGGCAATGGTATCCCATTGAGGATGGACAATGTGTCGTGGGGTCGAGCTCTGGCCTGCAGCAGTTTGGTAAATGATTCAAATTCACTTGTTTCATGACTTCAATGCTACATAGACTGCTTGTTGAGGCGGGTATTCAAACGGGATGCGGCTGAAATTAATGCTTGAGATACCACTGCCACGAGTATTCTCGGATCACAAGAAAAACATCTAGCTCTGCTGGATTTATTATCTTTGTAGGATCCCTGGGTCTGTGGTAAGCTGACATGGTACGTTGTGTTGTCTCGAGGCGAGACAATGTGTCGCGGGGTCGAGCACTGGCCTGCCAGAGTTTGGTAAATGATTCAGAATCACTTGTTTCGTGATACACACGAAATTGATACACACACACACACACACACACACATACACATACACACACATACACACACACATACACACATACACATACACACACACACACACACACATATATATATATATATATATATAAATATATATATATATATATATATATATATATATATATATATATATATATATATATATATATGTATGTATGTATGTATTACTGCTCGTTGAACTAGTACACCAAACAGGGAGTAGAATGAAATTTTACTAGAGTCATCCACACCACCATAGGTCCTTGGGTAGCTAGTACAACATCCAGTTCTGCTGAATGCGCTACTCTTAAGGATTGTGTGGTCCCGTGGATTAAGGCGTCATGAGTCTTCGCCCACCATGAGGCAAGCCAAAGCAGCATGGGTTCGGACTCCTTGACTAGTTGCAGAGTTGTTATTGATCAATACCACTTGTTCGTGGGTACAATAATATAAAATATTGCTCGTTGTAATAGTACACTAAACAGGGAGTAGAATGAAACTAGCCAAGAGTCATGCACACCAGCATAGGTCCTGGGTAGTTAGTACAACACAGAGTGGGAATTGTCACAGTTGCTCTTTGCCGATGAGACTGCTTTTGAGAGATTCTGAAGAGAGGTTGCAGAGGTTGATTTACAGTTTCGTTGAGTATGTAAAAGAAGGAAATTTAAAGTGAATATAGGAAAGAGTAAGGTGATGAGGATAACAAAAAATAGGTAAAGGAAGACTTGATATCAGATTGGAGGGAGAGGGTATGGAGGAGGTGAATGTGTTCAAATATTTGGGAGTGGACGTGTCAGCATATGAGTCTATGAAAGATGAAGTGAATCACAGGATTGACAAGGGGAAAAAGGTGAGTGGTGCACTGAGGAGCCTGTGGAGACAAAGAACTTATCCATGAAAGCAAAGAAGGGAATATATGAGAGTATAGTTATACCAACACTATTGTATGGGTGTAAGGCATGGGTTGTGAATGGTGTAAGAAGGAGAATACTGGAAGCAGTGGAGAAGTCATGTCTAAGGGCAATATGTTGTGCGAATTTAATGCAAAGAATCAGTAGCTTGGAGATTAGGAGAAGGTGTGCGATTACAAAACCTATTATCCAGAGGGCTGAGGATGGGTTATTGAGATGGTATGGACGTGTAGAGAGGAGGGAAAAAAATAGAATGACTTCGAGAGTGTATAAATCTGTAATGAAGGGAAGGCGGGGTAGGGGTCGGCCTAGGAAAGGTTAGAGGGCGGGATTAAAGGAGGGTTTATGTGCGAGGGGCTTTGACTTCTAGCAAGCGTGTGTGAGCGTGTTAGATAGGAGCAAATAGAGACAAAAGTTTTTTAGGACTTGACATGCTGTTGGAGTGTAAAAACTTCCCTATATATTATGTAAAAAAAAAAAAAAAAAAAAAAAAAAAAAAAAAAAAAAAAAAAAAAAAAAAAAAAAAAAAAAAAAAATATATATATATATATATATGTATATATATATATACATATACATATATATATATATATATATATATATATATATATATATATATATATATATATATATATATATATATATATATATATATATATATATATATATATATATATATATATATATATAGGGAGGTACCACCTCTAGAACTGTCCTGAGGACCCTCATTCTTAGAGAAAAGAATAAACTTGCTTCAAGGAAAATTCAAGGTTCTCCCTGAAGCTGTTTGAAAATTTTCTCCTACCACCCCCTATATATTCTACATAGGCTTCATTTGAAAACAAGGTACATTGACAAAATACATTGACAAAAATACAATATGGACTAAAACAACATAGATAACAACTCATAGCTGCATCTCGAATACTTATCCAGCTATTCGGCAGTGGGTCGCATGCTCAGAATGCTGCAGGCATTTCCTCTCTGGATCGCGACCCTTAGTCTCTGAAAGAGGAAGATGAAGCTGGTCGCCCTGTTGTCTTTGGTTTCTATGATGAGTTTTTCACCCAGCTCTTTCAGGAACTTCAGGAACTGTTGGGATGAAGTTATAGCAAGGGGGGTCTTAATATTTGCGGGTCTTCTGGGTCTCCCTGTGGCTGGAAGCTCCATCCCGTTCAGCTATTGAGTATGGCAAGTAGATGTCTGCCAATGTGGCAGTGCAGGTGCAGTCCCAGGCAATCTCCTTACCATCCTTTCAGGGAAGCATAGTGGCTCAATCGTGATGCTTTTGACTTCCTTCAGGCCTCTGCACTTGGGGTTCCCATTGAGCTGGGCAACGGGCTGTAGCGAGGATCCTCTTTATGATGTCATTGACCTCCTCATGTCTGGCATACTTCCCTTCTGATGTGTGACACACGAGACCATAAAGTCCGAATTGATCAGCTGTCGCCCTGCAGCAAATACATCTATGTTCGGTGAGGATGAGGGCGACTAGGTGAAGAGCAACACCAATCCGAATGGCCTGTGGGTCGAGTCGAGTGCCCAGGGAGAAATTGGGAACAGCTAGAAGGAAATCTCCTGAGTGTGGTGCCTTCATCGCTAGGAGACGAGCTTTGTCCTTTCCTGAAGCATTGGTAAGCATTGTGTTGGCGATTTTTTCCATGATCGGTATGTCCCAGTAGGACTGTTTGTGCTCTTTAGGAGGAGCTGGTCTACTGGAGGAATCTGCAAAGGTGTCTCACCACATTGCTGTTTCAGTAAACCTGGGGTCTTGTGCTTCTACCATGTCTTTCAAGTGTTCGGGAACTATCTTCTTGCCTAATGCACTGGAAGCCAAACGCGAAGACAGAAAAGCAGAAAAAGCTACATGCGTTGCTTTGCGCACCCCTATACCTCCCAGTCGCACTGGGAGGGTTGCCTGATCCCATTGCCGATCCTCTAGTGACAGGTTCAGTGCCTTCTTAAAGGTTGATCTCAGGTGTGCATCATATTCGTCGAGTGTTGGGTTGTCAAAAGAGGGTGCACACCTCAGGAAGTGAGTCTTGGCATAATAAGACACCTTGTGAGGAGATACAGAGCATCATGGGCATCAAGATCGTTTATTCTCTCCTCCATTCTCATCAGGTCATTCAATTTGTCCTTGAGGACAATGTGGATGGCCTGGTGACTCAGCGGTGCACCCAAGTGGGTACTGTTGGATGGAGTGGTAGTAGAGACTTCTGGGAGAATTCTTCGCACGGCATTGATTATTTCCTGGTTCACTGTGATGATTTCACACTTGGAGGGATTGAGGATGAGTCCCTAAGTCTTCTCCCTGTGTTTTCACCAGTTGTAGGTCCTCTATCAGGGACTCTTCAGTACCTGCCAGAGTGCCATCATCCAGGTACCAGATGTTGAACTCACTGCGTAGGCTGGAAATTAGTTCTTTTACTGCCAAGCAGAAGAGAAGTGAAGCGAGTGGGTCACCCTGCTGAACACCCTCTGATGAGAGAATTTCATGTTCCCCAAATAAATGAATTGAGGGTTTGCTGTAGCCGGCTGAAATGAAAGGAAAAAAACTGGGAAACCAATCCTGAACGACCGCCAAGACATCTCTCTTCACCATATTAAAGGCATTATTTCTAAATTCAAGTTTGACTACAGCCTTGTCTTCTTGTAAGTCCCTGATGTAGGCCCTTGCCGCAAGAGCTGCGGCTTCACTGCCTTGAGAGACTCCAAAGCCCAGTTGATGTGGCTGGAGTAAACTGGCAGCTTCTAGGCGAACGTTTCTTACTGCTGCTTTGGCAACGAGACGGCGAAGAGTGTTACCAACAGCAATGGGTCTGATTCCCCCATCCTTCTTCTTCAAAGCACATAGTGAGGCTCCAAAAAAGAAATTTTAATTTCTTCTGGGATTCGCCCAGCCAGGCAGTTGAGAGGAATTGATGCAGATGCACCGAGTACTGGATTTACCATCTCTTTGAAGTGTTGTGGTCGAATTCCAATGTAACCTCCTGAAGATCCTACTGGAAATGACACAATCATCTTATAAACTTCTAATTCTGGCAAAATTGATTGTTCAGTGATGGGGTCTTCCTCAGGGTTGTTGTTGACGGCTATGGTGTCACTTGGTGGATACTACAGTGTCGTCACTTGTAATTATTCTGATTACTTCCACTGTGTTACTTTCTTCGATTTTTTGGCTAACATGTGCTCAAATTTTCTCGTTTTCAGTGGAACTTTTCTTGGGTCTACCTCTGTGATTCCTGCGATGATTGGGCAGAGGGACACAATTATCTGCTCTTGGGTAGTTGCACACTGCCTTGATGACTGATGTGGTTAGCAGTTTGCCTCGTCTTTCAGGAACTGCAAGAAAAACATTGCCGAACAGGAGTAGGTTGCGCCATGCTTTGATGCTGCCTCGGGCTTCTAAGTTGGTGGAACCTCCATTCACCTGCTTCAGAAGGTCTGTGAATTTTCCTGCTGCATATGGGCGAGCCGCTTTAGGGATGTGGGATAGGGTACTGCTAGCAGTGGGTCTGAATGCCAACAGAAGGTGAGGAGGTTGCCATTGGAATTGTCATCTGCCTGTGGAGGCTGTGGGCAGCTCTCTGCTGAGGACATATGCGATCCCTCACACCTATTGTGTGCACGAATAAGGCCATCCCTGTTGCGTGCTCGAAACTCTTCACACACCTGACATGTGCCTCTTCTTTCGCTGTTGGGTGCACTGTTTCCCTGGCTTTGTGGCTGGCTGGCTGCATCATCTGCCATACCTCAAACTGTGTGGTAAGCCCAGGCTGAAGGAAAAATGGCACATGGCACATACCGCATGTGGTTCATGTGATTTGTGGGGGGAGGAGAGGGGTCTCCCGTCCTTGTGGTGGGCGGTGGAGGAGAGGGAAGTGTGGAAGATGTGTGATGAGGCGGAGTAGGGCACTCACTCCCTCCCAGGACACGTCACTATATACACCACTATGCTCTGTGCACAGCTCCCACTATAAACGACATACCCCTACACACTACACATGCTATGTACATACCATGGGCATGCTGAGCACATACTATGCACTGTGCACTATACACACGGTGAACAAACATTCCATTGTCGTTACGCGAGCACAGGATATATGAGTGCCTGTTTGGGGAAGGGGAAGGGGCTGTACACAGTTTTACCCTTCAACCTCCGCCTCCTCCTCCTCCTCCTCCTCCATGAGGCCTTCCCTCACTGACCTCTCGTACCCATAGGTGACCGTTATGTTCCTTCACTGAATTCACATACACAACACTTTTCTTGATTCTGAAGGGAGGGAGGAAATGTACAGTGTTTTAGCCCTTTCCAACACGAGCAGCAGATATTCACACACCAGCCTGTTGATGATAATCCTGGTAGGTGTTCTTAATTGGACGATATTGTGCCAAAATTACAGAGCAGGATGCCCACAGCCTCTCTCTGGCAGAGGTGCCACATATATATATATATATATATATATATATATATATATATATATATATATATATATATATGTATATATATATATATATATATATATATATATATATATATATATATATTTACAAAACAACCACTCTGAAAGAATAGAGAAATTCCAAGCGCTTTCGTGACTACTCACATTATCAAGGAACTATGAAAGTAAAGCATCCAAGGAAGCTATATAAGGGGTCTGGCCAGCACCTCACTTTCAGATCCCACAACGGTTAAACACCTGACGCGCGCCGACCCAACTTGGATAGGTCCTTTGCACAACTCACCCCACAAACTATTCTACCCAAGAAAATTTAAAAATTATTTGTCCAGTGTATTATTAAATTCTTCCCAAATTCTATTAATTATAAATGGATCTAATTTATATAAATTCAACTAAAAATATGTTGGTTCTCCCTTACCATGAAAACTTGGTTGATATGCCTTGTCTTCTTAAGACTTTTAATATTAAAGTTGTATTCAAAAATCTTGATACAGTAAAAAAACTTTTGATAAAGAATTCCCCCCAAAATGCTGATGGATGTGTCTATAAGATTCCTTGTAAAATTTGCGATAAAGTTTATTACGGTCAAACTGGTAAAAATCTCGAGCTAAGATTAAAACAACATAAATATAGCATTAGAACTGGACAAGATTCCAATGCTCTATTTATTCATGTAAGAGATTTTAACCATCCAATTGATTTTCAAAAAGTTGAGAAAATAGTATCAAGCAAGTCCATGGTCGACAGGAATATAATTGAATCTTGTTTCATAAAAAGCAGTTTTGACAATAATATGAATATTTCCTTTGGTTTATATAAATTAGATCCATTTATAATTAATAGAATTTGGGAAGAATTTAATAATACACTGGACAAATAATTTTTAAATTTTCTTGGGTAGAATAGTTTGTGGGGTGAGTTGTGCAAAGGACCTATCCAAGTTGGGTCGGCGCGCGTCAGGTGTTTAACCGTTTTGGGATCTGAAAGTGAGGTGCTGGCCAGACCCCTTATATAGCTTCCTTGGATGCTTTACTTTCATAGTTCCTTGATAATGTGAGTAGTCACGAAAGCGCTTGGAATTTCTCTATTCTTTCTGAGTGGTTGTTTTGCATATTCTGAAATCACCTGTTTACTGTGATCTTATTGCATATATATATATATATATATATATATATATATATATTTATATATATATATATATTTATATTTATATATATATATATATATATATATATATAGTGGGTTGGTAGACAGCAACCACCCAGGGAGGTACTACCGTCCTGCCAAGTGAGTGTAAAACGAAAGCTTGTAATTGTTTTACATAATGGTAGGATTGCTGGTGTCTTTTTCCTGTCTCATAAACATACAAGATTTCAGGTATGTCTTGCTGCTTCTACTTACACTTAGGTCACACTACACATGCATGTACATGTTATGTATATACACTCATTTGAGTTTTCTTTGATTTTATCTTAAGAGTTCTTGTTTTTATTGTTTTTCCTTTCATATCCATGGGGAAGTGAAACAAGAATCTTTCCTCTCTAAGCCATACTTGTTGTACAAGCCAACTAAAATGCCGGGAACAATGGGCTAGTAACCCTTTTTCCTGAATAGCCTACTAAAAAGAAAAAGAAGACAACCATCAAAGTGGGATGTTTGAATGTGCGTGGATGTTGTGTGAATGATAAGAAAAAGATATTATGGATGTTATGAATAATAAGTTGGATGTTCTGGCTTTAACTGAAGCAAAGCTAAAAGGGTGGCAAAGTTTCAGTTGAGAGAAATAAATGGATTAGGTCAGGGGTTTCAAATAGAGTTAGAGGTAAAGAAGGAGTAGCAATAATTCTGAAGGATAAGTTATGGCAGGAAAAAAGGGAATATAATTGTTTAAATTCAAGGATTATATGGAGTAAAATAAGGGTTAGATGTGAAAAGTGAGTTATACTAAGAGTTTATGCACCTGCAGAAGAGAGAAGTGTAGAGGAAAGAGAGAGATTTTGGGAAATGTTGAGTGTGCTGGGAGTTTTGAACCAAGTGTGAGAGTACTTGTGGCTGGGGATTTCAATGCTAAAGTGGGTAAAAATGTTGTGGAGGAATTAGCAGATGAATATGGGGTGCCAGGGGTAAATGAAAATGGGGAGCCTTTAATTGAGCAATGTGTAGAAAGAGGTTTGGTAATGAGTAATACATATTTTATGAAAAAGAGGATAAATAAGTATACAAGGTATGATATAGCACGTAATGAAAGTAGTTTGTCAGATTATATTTTGGTGGAAAAAAGGTTAATGGGTAGGGTTCAGGATGTATATGTTTATTGAGGGACAACTGATATATCGGGTCATTATTTACTTGTAGCTACAGTTAGAGTAAGAGGCAGATGGACAAAAGGAAAATGGCAACAACAAGTAAGAAAGAGGTGAAAGTGTATAAACTAAGGGAGGAGGAAGTTAGGGTGAGATATAAGCAACTATTGGCAGAAAGGTGGGCTGGTGTAAGTATGAGTAGTGGCATGGTTGAAGAGGGTTGGAATAGTTTTAAAAATGCAATATTAGAATGTGGGGCAGAAGTTTGTGTCTATAGGAGGGTGGGTGCAGGAGGAAAGAGGAGTGATTGGTGGAATGATGAAGTAAAAAGTATGATAAAAGGGAAAAAGGTAGCTTATGAGATGCTTTTACACAGTAGAAATGTTATAAGAAGAGCAGAGTATATGGAGAGTAAAAGAAAGGTGAAGAGAGTGGTGAGAGAGTGCAAAAGGAAAGCAGATGATAGAGTAGGAGAGGCACTGTCAAGAATTTTTTATAAAAAAAAAAAAAACTTGTCGGTTTTTCAAACCATTCATCACAACTGTCAGACACTGCAACATCATGGGATCTTGTTACAAAGAATTCTTCAACACTTGTTCAACCTTTGGACGAAGACCTACTTCGACTAGTGGATGGTACCACTATGACCCCGCCTCCATCTGCTTCACGTCACCTCACTACAGTATATAAGCCACGTCTACGGCCCTATGCTGTACATTCTACAAGATTGATGGACTGATCACATCGACTCCAGGTTGAGGGACTGATTACCTCATTCTCCTCCTCTCCTTACGCCTTCCTCTTTGTATTGGACTGATGAAGCCACTGTGTGGCGAAACGTTTCCTGAATAAAGATTTTCATATGCTGCATAAGTGTCTCAATCTTCAACTTGTCGGTTTTTCAAACCATTCATCACAGTTGTCAGACACTGCAACATCATGGGATCTTGTTACAAAGAATTCATCAACACTTGTTCAACCTTTGGACGAAGACCTACTTCGACTAGTGGATGGTACCACTATGACCCCGCCTCCATCTGCTTCACGTCACCTCACTACAGTATATAAGCCACGTCTACGGCCCTATGCTGTACATTCTACAAGATTGATGGACTGATCACATCGACTCCAGGTTGAGGGACTGATTACCTCATTCTCCTCCTCTCCTTACGCCTTCCTCTTTGTATTGGACTGATGAAGCCACTGTGTGGCGAAACGTTTCCTGAATAAAGATTTTCATATGCTGCATAAGTGTCTCAATCTTCAACTTGTCGGTTTTTCAAACCATTCATCACAACTGTCAGACACTGCAACATCATGGGATCTTGTTACAAAGAATTCTTCAACACTTGTTCAACCTTTGGACGAAGACCTACTTCGACTAGTGGATGGTACCACTATGACCCCGCCTCCATCTGCTTCACGTCACCTCACTACAGTATATAAGCCACGTCTACGGCCCTATGCTGTACATTCTACAAGATTGATGGACTGATCACATCGACTCCAGGTTGAGGGACTGATTGCCTCATTCTCCTCCTCTCCTTACGCCTTCCTCTTTGTATTGGACTGATGAAGCCACTGTGTGGCGAAACGTTTCCTGAATAAAGATTTTCATATGCTGCATAAGTGTCTCAATCTTCAACTTGTCGGTTTTTCAAACCATTCATCACAGTTGTCAGACACTGCAACATCATGGGATCTTGTTACAAAGAATTCTTCAACACTTGTTCAACCTTTGGACGAAGACCTACTTCGACTAGTGGATGGTACCACTATGACCCCGCCTCCATCTGCTTCACGTCACCTCACTACAGTATATAAGCCACGTCTACGGCCCTATGCTGTACATTCTACAAGATTGATGGACTGATCACATCGACTCCAGGTTGAGGGACTGATTACCTCATTCTCCTCCTCTCCTTACGCCTTCCTCTTTGTATTGGACTGATGAAGCCACTGTGTGGCGAAACGTTTCCTGAATAAAGATTTTCATATGCTGCATAAGTGTCTCAATCTTCAACTTGTCGGTTTTTCAAACCATTCATCACAACTGTCAGACACTACAACATCATGGGATCTTGTTACAAAGAATTCTTCAACACTTGTTCAACCTTTGGACGAAGACCTACTTCGACTAGTGGATGGTACCACTATGACCCCGCCTCCATCTGCTTCACGTCACCTCACTACAGTATATAAGCCACGTCTACGGCCCTATGCTGTACATTCTACAAGATTGATGGACTGATCACATCGACTCCAGGTTGAGGGACTGATTACCTCATTCTCCTCCTCTCCTTACGCCTTCCTCTTTGTATTGGACTGATGAAGCCACTGTGTGGCGAAACGTTTCCTGAATAAAGATTTTCATATGCTGCATAAGTGTCTCAATCTTCAACTTGTCGGTTTTTCAAACCATTCATCACAACTGTCAGACACTGCAACATCATGGGATCTTGTTACAAAGAATTCTTCAACACTTGTTCAACCTTTGGACGAAGACCTACTTCGACTAGTGGATGGTACCACTATGACCCCGCCTCCATCTGCTTCACGTCACCTCACTACAGTATATAAGCCACGTCTACGGCCCTATGCTGTACATTCTACAAGATTGATGGACTGATCACATCGACTCCAGGTTGAGGGACTGATTGCCTCATTCTCCTCCTCTCCTTACGCCTTCCTCTTTGTATTGGACTGATGAAGCCACTGTGTGGCGAAACGTTTCCTGAATAAAGATTTTCATATGCTGCATAAGTGTCTCAATCTTCAATGGAGGGAGGGCTTCCTGTATGATTTGACGTATCTGCAGATTCAACTGTACTGGTAACATCAGAAACAGTTTTCGTGAGCATGTCTGTGATCTTTCTGCAGCTTCCTACATCTTTCTTTTTCTGTTCTTCTTGAATTTTCTTCTTTCTTTTCTGTGACCCACTCGCATAAGAACGTCCAACATCACGTTCACGAGATGCCATAATGAGGATGTATCACTGTCTGTAATCATGCAAATACAAATTTTTCATTATAAATTAGTATTAATTTTTTAATTATCATTAAGTTTTTTTTCTGTCAATTGGTGGGATATGGCCCATGTAGCCCCCTTTCCTCTGGCTGCGCATCTAAAAATTCAAAACGTTACCAGAAAGGAGTCATATAAACATAAGAACATAAGAAAGGAGGAACACTGCAGCAGGCCTGCTGGCCCATACTAGGCAGGTCCTTTACAATTCATCCCACTAACAAAACATTTGCCCAACCCAATTTTCAATGCCACCCAAGAAATAAGCTCTGATGTGCAAGTCCCACTCAAATCCAACCCCTCCCACTCATGTACTTATCCAACCTAGATTTGAAACTACCCAAAGTCCCAGCCTCAATAACCCAACTAGGTAGACTGTTCCACTCATCAACTACCCTATTTCCAAACCAATACTTTCCTATGTCCTTTCTAAATCTAAACTTATCTAATTTAAATCCATTACTGCGGGTTCTCTCTTGGAGAGACATCCTCAAGACCTTATTAATATCCCCTTTATTAATACCTATCTTCCACTTATACACTTCGATCAGGTCTCCCCTCATTCTTCGTCTAACAAGTGAATGTAACTTAAGAGTCTTCAATCTTTCTTCATAAGGAAGATTTCTAATGCTATGTATTAATTTAGTCATCCTACGCTGAATGTTTTCTAACGAATTTATGTCCATTTTGTAATACGGAGACCAGAACTGAGCTGCATAATCTAGGTGAGGCCTTACTAATGATGTATAAAGCTGCAGTATGACCTCTGGACTTCTGTTGCTTACACTTCTTGATATAAATCCCAGTAATCTATTTGCCTTATTACGTACGCTTAGGCATTGCTGTCTTGGTTTAAGGTTGCTGCTCACCATAACCCCCAAGTCCTTTTCGCAATCTGTATGGCTAAGTTCTACATCATTTAACTTACAAGTACTAGGGTTATGGGCACTCCCAAGCTTCAGAACCTTGCATTTATCTACATTGAACTGCATCTGCCACTTTTCTGACCAAGAATAGAGTTTGTTTAAATCCTCCTGAAGTTCCATAACATCTACGTTTGAATCAATTATCCTACCTATCTTTGTGTCATCGGCGAATTTGCTCATATCACTAGTAATTCCCTCATCAAGATCATTGATATATATTATAAACAACAACGGGCCCAAGACTGATCCCTGTGGAACGCCACTTGTTACAGATCCCCACTCGGATTTAACCCCATTTATGGACACTCTCTGCTTCCTGTCAGTGAGCCATGACTCGATCCACGAGAGCACTTTTCCCCCAATGCCATGAGCTGCCACTTTCTTTAACAGTCTATGGAGCGGAACTCTATCAAAAGCCTTACTAAAATCTAAGTAAATAATATCAAATTCTTTATTGTGGTCAACAGCCTCAAAAGCTTTACTGAAGAAAGTTAATAAATTAGTTAGACAAGACCGGCCTCTTGTGAATCCATGCTGAGTATCATTAATCAAGCTATGCTTATCGAGATGGCTTCTTATAATCTCAGCTATAATTGACTCTAGTAATTTGCCTACAATTGAGGTCAGGCTTATTGGGCGGTAATTTGACGGTAACGACTTGTCCCCTGTTTTAAAAATAGGAGTTACATTAGCCATCTTCCACATATCAGACACTACACCTGTTTGAAGAGATAAATTAAAAATATTAGTTAATGGTTCACAGAGTTCCATTTTGCATTCCTTAAGAACCCTTGAAAAAACCTCATCAGGACCCGGCGACTTATTTTGCTTCAGTCTGTCTATCTGCTTCACAACCATCTCACTAGTGATTGTGATGTTACATAATTTATCTTCTTCTAGCCCACTGTAAAAATTAATTACTGGAATATTGTTAGTGTCTTCCTGTGTAAAAACTGAGAGAAAATAATTATTTAAAATCAAGCACATTTCATTCTCTTTGTCAGTAAGGTGCCCATAATTATTTTTAAGGGGACCTATCTTATCTCTAACTTTTGTTCTATAGACCTGGAAAAAACTTTTTGGGTTAGTGTTAGAATCCCTAGCAACTTTAATTTCATAGTCCCTTTTAGCTTTTCTTATCCCCTTTTTAATGTCCCTCTTAATGTCAATATACTGATTCATAAGATGACCCTCACCTCTTTTGATACGCCTATAAATTCCTTTCTTATGCCCTAGTAGATATTTGAGCCTATTATTCATCCATTTTGGGTCATTTCTATTTGATCTAATTTCTTTATATGGGATAAACGCTCTTTGAGCAGCATGTATAGTGTTCAGAAAACTGTCATATTGATATCTCTCTTCGTTACCATAGTCAACAGATGATAAGTGTTCTCTAAGCCCATCGTAATCTGCTAAGCAAAAATCTGGGACTGTTACTGAGTTATCGCTACTATCGTACTTCCATTCAATGCTAAATGTAATTGATTTGTGGTCGCTAGCACCCAGTTCCTCTGAAATTTCTAAATTATTAACAAGGGATTCATTGTTTGCCAGAACTAAGTCAAGCAGGTTATTTCCCCTTGTAGGTTCTGTCACAAACTGCTTCAAAAAACAATCCTGAAATACTTCTAAGAAGTCGTATGATTCTAAATTCCCAGTCAAGAAATTCCAGTCAACATGACTAAAGTTAAAGTCTCCTAGAATTACTACATTATCGTGCCTTGTGGCCTTAACAATTTCCTCCCATAGTAGTTTCCCATGGTCCCTATCTAAGTTTGGGGGACGGTATATCACTCCTAAAATCAGTTTTTCATGCCCCTCTGAAAATTCTATCCAAACAGACTCTGTATGTGTTACTTCAGACTTAATACCCGTTTTTATGGAACAGTTCAAGCGATCTCGGACATACAATGCCACCCCACCCCCCCTCCCAATACTTCTATCTTCTTGGAACAATTTAAAACCCTGAATATGACATTCCGCAGGCATGTCCCGACTTTTTTAATTAAACCACGTCTCAGTTAAGGCAAATACATCAATGTTACCTACACTAGCAACTAATCTCAACTCGTCCATCTTATTCCTAGCACTACGGCAATTAGCATAATAAACATTGAAAGACTCTCCTTTCTCTTTACCCTTCCTGCTCATTTCTATTTTTCTACTAAACCTATTACTGTCCTTATCACCCAAGGTCCCTGGCTTTTCAATATCTATCTCGTTCTTATTATTACTAGTTCCCCTAGAACTCGTAATATTACTACACTGGGACTTCACTTTTTTCCTGCCAAAACCCATACCACTAACTATTCCTAGTTTAAAGTCCTAACTGCTCCCTCCACTGCAGTTGCCAGTGCTCCCACCCCACACCTAGATAAGTGAACCCCATCCCTAGCATACATGTCATTTCTGCCATAGAAGAGGTCCCAGTTGTCAATGAATGTTACCGCATTTTCCTTACAGTATTTGTCCAGCCAGCAATTGACACCAATTGCCCTGGACAACCATTCATTTCCAACTCCCCTCCTTAGCAAAATACCACATATGAGAGGGTTCCCACCCTTACTTCTAATTATTTCTATTGCTGACCTATACCTGCTAATCAGGTCCTCACTCCTACGTCTGCCAACATCGTTGCCTCCAGCACTGAGACAGATAATAGGATTGCTCCCATTACCTCTCATGATGTCATCCAGACGGCTAACAATATCCTCCATCCCAGCCCCATGAAAGCAAACTCTCTGTCTCCTACTCCTGTCCTTCAAGCAGAACGCCCTATCCATATACCTAACTTGGCTATCCCCAACATCAACAATATTTGTACCTTCCTTAATGTCTTTCGTCGTGACGTTCCCAGTAGTCGACTCACATTCGTCGGGTAGCACTGAGAATGTATTGGATGTTTCCACAACAGTTTCCACGGCAGTCTCTTTCTTCTTCATCGTTTCTACCTTTCCATTCGTCTTCTTGATCGTCAACTTCTTTCCCTGCTGTCCAGCCACTGACCAGTTTCCCTTCTTGACCTGAGGACTCAAAACAGGAGGACTACTCCGAATCTTTTTGTTTTCCTCGGTCAGTCGCCGAATTTCCATATTCGCCAACCTCAATTCTTCCTTAAGCTGTTGGTAAAGTTGCTCGATGGAGGGCATCTTGCTTCAATTCTAGAGAGCGCGCAAACAGGTCTTCACAGAGCCAAGTACACGTCAACACTGCACAAAAGCCAACTCAATCAGGAGCTACTGCGCAGCACGTCCGCACGGCCCAATAGCGATGCGAACATTGAAACTTTTCTCAAGCTTATCGTTAACCTCAAGATTATTAATTAGTGAGTCTTTTTTGGCAAGAGCCAAGTCAAGCAGGGCGATGGCTGATCAATTCGGACTTCAGAAGGGAAGTATGCCAGACTTCAGGAGGTCAGTGACATCACAAAGAGAAGCCTCGTCACAGCCCTTTGCCCAGCTCAACGGGAACCCCAAGTGCAGAGGTCTGACGGAAGTCAAAAGCATCCTGATGGAGCCACTATGCTACCCTGGAAGGATGGGAAGCTGATTGCCTGGGACTACACCTGTGCTGCCACATTGGCAGACACCTACTTGCCATACTCCGAAGCTGAACGGGGTGGAGCTGCCAGCCACAGGGAGACCCAGAAGATCCACAAATATTAAGACCTTTCCCCTTGCTATAACTTCAACCCAACAGGGTCGGAGACCCTTGGAGCATGGGGCAAGTGTGCTCTAAAGTTCCTCAAAGAGGTGGGTGAAAAGCTCATCATAGAAACCCAAGGACCACAGGGCGACCAGCTTCTTCTTTCAGAGAATCAGTATTGCGATCCAGAGAGGAAATGCCTGCAGCTTTCTGGGCATGCAGTCCACCGCCAGGGAGCTGGACGAAGTATTCGAGATGTAGCTCTGAGTTGTTATCTATGTTGTTTTACTTTCTATTGTATTTTTGTGAATGTTTTGTCAATGTATTTTGTCTTCAAATAAAATATACAGTGGACCCCCGCATAACGATGGCATCGCATAGCGATTTTTCCGCATAACGATTACTTTTATCGCAAAATTTTTGCCGCGCATACCGATTAAAAACCCGCATACCGATTTTCGTCCGAGACGCGTCCAATGTGCCCTCAGCCAGCCTCACATGTGCCGCTCTGTCCCATTGTTTACCAGCCAGCCTCCGCGGTAACATCCAAGCATACACTCGGAATATTTCATATTATTACAGTATTTTCGGTGCTGTTTCTGGAAAATAAGTGACCATGGGCCCCAAGAAAGCTTCTAGTGCCAACCCTGTGGTAAAAAGGGTGAGAATTAGTATGGAAATTAAGAAAGATTTTGAAGGGTTTGGGGCTAACCCTGAGAAGCCTATGCCAGTTGTGGAATCCATTGTGCCTACTTCAAAGATTAAGGAAATGTGTGCAGAGTGGGTTGAACTGCAAACCTTTATAGATGAAAATCACCCTGACACAGCTGTTGCAAGCCGTGCTTGTGACTATTTCAATGACAATGTTATGGCCCATTTTAGGAAAGTCTTGAAGGAACGGGAGGTACAGAGCTCTATGGACAGATTTGTTGTGCGACAGAGGTCCAGTGACTCTCAAGCTGGTCCTAGTGGCATTAAAAGAAGAAGGGAAGTAACCCCGGAAAAGGACTTGCTACCTCAAGTCCTAATGGAAGGGGATTCCCCTTCTAAACAGTAAGAAGATAATGCTCTCCCCTCCTCCCATCCCATCAATCATCACCAGATCTTCAATAAAAGTAAGTGTCATGTAATTGTGCATGCCTTTTTCAGTTTGTGTGTATTAAAATTAACATTTCATGTGGTAAAAAAAAATTTTTTTCATACTTTTGGGCGTCTTGCACGGATTAATTTTATTTCCATTATTTCTTATGGGGAAAATTCATTCGCATAACGATTATTTCGCATAACGATGAGCCCTCTTGCACGGATTAAAATCGTTAACCGGGGGTCCACTGTATATCATTATAGGGGGTGGTAGGAAAAAATTCTCACACAGCTTCAGGGAGAACCTTGAGTTTTTCCTGAAACAAGTGTATTCTTTTCTCTGAGGATGAGGGTCCACACGACAGTTCTAGAGGTGGTACCTCCTTATATATATATATATATATATATATATATATATATATATATATATATATATATATATATATATATATATATATATATATATATATATATATATATATGCAAAACAACAAAGGGGGAGTAGAATGATAGCTCTAGGTTTTCGTGTTACAATCAACACATCATCAGGAGCTTGCAAAGTTGCAGAAAAAAGGAGGATGTCTGAGCTAATACGATCCCTGAGGAGGTATTCATTGGAGTGAGGGAGGGAAGGAGAGAGAGAAGGGAGCAGGAAGTGCCCCTTGGCATACCAGTGCCCCTAGCCAGAAGGATGAATATTATAGCATTAGAAAAATCCTGAATCATCGATATTGTAATAGAAGCCTAAATGAAAGTAACGTGAAATAATAAAAATTTGCTCATATTCCGCTATGATATAAGTAATTTTACTCACATAATTATATTGTCAGTGATATAGAAGTCACTGGCAATTCTGAAGCAACCTTCCTTCGGTGGGTTCATTTAAAAGGACGAGAAAACGGGAACATTTAAAAGGGAGCCTCATAAAGTTATACAAAGGAAAATTGGGCCCATTACAATAAACTCATTTTTAGAGGGAAGCATCTATAATTACATGGAAGACAGCCACAGTTATTCATCCTACATGATTCTGAGGCAAACTCTGGTTCAACCTTCAGAAACTGCAGAAAAAATAGGCCCTAATTCCTAGGTATGGCACTACATTTAAGACATTTAAGAGCCCAGTTTTTGACTGCGTGCTGTTGCCTCATCTAAAAATGCATATAATTTGAACAACTCATCACTGATATTGTATAATGAATGTTTATCATGTTTAATAATTGTCGATTCTACAATATTCCTTTCAAGCCAAGAGGAATAAGGGAAGGTGACTCTTGTTTCCTGCCAGTTTGCCAGGTTATTACAAGCTCTAATATGGTTGAAAATCGCGTACGATTCCTGTGTTATACTTATCGAATAACAGTGCTGTGAAATTCTCGCTGCTAATGGTTTTCCTGTGTGTCCCAAAAACGAAAGACTGCAGCCGTTGCAACCAATTCTGCAGACACCACCAACACGCTATTGGGGTGAATTCCTCATCAGAATCCTTCTAACAGGCCGTGAATTTTTGAATACTACTTCTACATTAAATCTTTTAAGGGCATTTGGCAGGAGAGATAGATTCTCGTTGTGTGGGAGGACCAGCACATCTTGGTCTGAGGTGTTAGCCTAGGTTCTGTTCTCTAATAAGTTTTCTTAGCTGCCAACAAGGCAGATTCCTCAAACACTTTAGGATACCACAGGTAGTGGATGTAGCACGTTGTTGATGGAGGACGAGTATTGTGCGGCCTTGAGGATTGTTCTTTTTCTTGTTTTTTCTTGAGGATTTCTCATCTCATAAACGACATAGCGGAACAACTACAGGTCAGTATGTCTGTATTTGCAGATGATGTAAATGTAAGGAAGAATATTTAAATGTGGAAAAAACATGCAAGAATTCCATTAGGACCTGAACAGAAGTAAGTGACGTTAAAAATCGACGAATTTTAAAAATTACTTGAAAGAAGACAAATGACTGAGTACTGACTGGAAAGATAAGATTACAGAGGCTGCGAACCACGAATAAGTAGATATTACATAATACTAACCTAATAAATTTCATGCACTGCGAGTTATTTAAGAGCTAGTTTTTAAGTACTCTAAATATTCCCTATATCTAAAACTATATTTCTTCAATGTATTTTTCTAAGTCTCTACAAATCATTACAACTCTCTCCTCCCAAAAAATGTCTGGATATCTTCTGTAAATCAATTTTTCTAACATTACATGTTCAACTTTAATATTTCACTCTCTCTTGCTTCTATTGGTCTTTCTTGATTTTTCTCTCTAATTCATTCTATTTGCCTTTCTCTCTCACTTCTAATTCACAGATATTGTTTTAAATTTTCTCTTTCATGTTTTGTCTATCTCTCGTTCTCTCTCTCTCCCGCTCTCTATTTATACTCCGTCTGTCTATCCATCACCCTACTCCTTTTTTACTTTCTTCCTCTCATCATATTACATATCGTGTAGCGAGGTCTCACGTTTTGGTCGTTGTTCGAAGATGTTAAAGGCAGTGTTACTGCGACAAGAGGTGGCCTGAGAGCAGCCAACACCACTAACGTTAATTGACTCTCAGGTCAGCATCTCTCCCATGGGACCTCACGTCCACCTTTCCTACCACAGCAGCTTCAAAACACACCATTACAGCTACATTAAACAACACTGGAGCTACACAGCGCAACACGACACTGGAGCTCTAAAATACAAAAACAACTCGAATGTGTAAGAGTGCATGTTCGTGTACTCGGTCACATACACGCAGCAAACTGAGTACAGACTAAGGGAAGCCGTGGCATAGTACCAAATCTATTGTCCGTGGCATACATGTAACATATATAATCTGCAATGAATCCTGTTTAGCAAATCAGAGATTAGTTATGAAGAATCTTAAAAAACGGCCATTTACGATTCGATATACAACTTGTTAAGACAATACAGGAGTAAGCAGTACCAGCATGGAACCCACAGCTAATAAACGCATGTAAAAATACTTAAGGATCTTTACCTAGACAATGCTTAATGCTTACAGAAATGGCCTGTGAGCGAGTGACTAAACTGAACTTAACAATCTAAGAATACAGAAAAAGGGATGCTTAACTATAATTGAAAATGTTCAGATTTATAAAATACGTGGGACAAATACAGAGTGTTTGTACAGCGATAAATGAGTACTTGAGGGTGTAGTTTAGAGTGAGCAATGGAAATATAAAAAAATTCCATGTCTTCTGTGTTCAGCATAGACTATCATGAGAGAGCAATTCCCATGTATTAGAAACTCCAGTAATGTTGGAACGAAAACTTTGAAACGCGCAACTGCTGAAACCTTACTGAAATACTTGATGATATCCTCATTTCCAGGCTGAAGTTTCCCAGCTAAGGCTGATATATTTCATCACCATGTGTGAGGCCCATTCTGTGGGATGGATTTTGATACGGAAATATATTTTTATTAGTTCCCGCTGTGCAACTATCATATAGAATATGGTAAAAGTCACAGATGTATCACTGTATTTCTTTAGCCACAAGGTGATTAGGAAGGTATACAATGTGGTCGGAGACGTGGTGGAGGCAAACGTATAATACATGACGTCCTGAGAATGCGACATAATCTGCAAATACAATCCTTCAGTACACAAATATATGTGCAAGACTCTCAACTAGAATAATGCATGTTTTATTCACGAAGAAAAACGCTTACATCTCCAAAAATAACCCTTCAAGTGCGTCATGCCACGTTAATTTATGTAAGATATTCTGAAGTTTGTGTCTTGGAAATTAAATTTTCTGGGGGTGGGGTTGAATCACTATGTCATGGATGTTCCAGTGTTCGTGTGTGTCAGTTCTCGACGACTGACCACATCCTGTACCTGTTATTAAAGCAAACTAGATGAAGGAGTACAAGATTTGAAGGCCTCAATCAGACACCTTAGAATTAAATAACTCATCTTTCAGCTTAGCCATTCATATCGCAAAATTAACATTTCAAACTAAAACTTATCAGCAAGCATAAGTATTGCAATCTTCAACAACACATTTCAACAGATCGAGCAGCAACTCATAATAACTTGATGAAACTCTAATAAGGGTGACATATCTATCTGTGTAGAAACATTTGTTCTGCTCACCGTCAGTTTATCTAAACTATAATCTATGTGCAATTTTGCAAAATATAAGAAAATAGTATCAATCAATTGATTTCAAAACAGAAAATACAGACCCAACGATATTTCAATATTTCTGGGACTACTACAATATTTCTGGGACTACTACAATATTTCTGGGACTACTACAATATTTCTGGGACTACTACAATATTTCTGGGACTACCACAATATTTCTTGGACTACTACAATATTTCTGGGACTACTACAATATTTCTGGGACTACTACAATATTTCTTCATTATTTATGCATCTTGTGGATCTGAACTAGACAGCGTATTCAGGATGAAGTTTCGATAGTGCATCGTAGCAAAACCTGTTTCTTGAATTGCATACACGAAATTTTTAGATATGAGTCTTTGCATCCAGTTCACTTTATTGCGATCAGATATTCAATGTCTGGAATAAAAATAAACTATGGTTTAATTCATGCCTTCTCTGAAGTCCCTCTCTTCTTCAGTCTTTGAGCTTTTTCGAATTTTAATAAAGAAAATTTAGATCGATATATGCAAAACATGCTAGAAGAGGGCCAACCTGTGGCTATATAAACTGAGTGCCAGAGGAAAGGGCTACTCCTGGTTGGAATCGTAGATGCAAGGTTAGCTTAGGTAAGATTCCTCAGGAAAGAGGTCAAGTGTTTCCAGACGCGGGTCATATGACGCCCCACCAGTAGAGCCTTTGGCCATTTGACCGAGGCGTTCCGCTGGCTTAACGGTCCTCCCCTTAAAAATTTATATTTTTAAATGTAGGTGCAAGGAGAGGGGTCACCCTTGCCTGGGAAGCCTAGGTGCAAGAGAGGTGTGCCACCCGTGGCTGAATTCTTGGCATGGTTTCTAATGAGCACAGTAACTTCTTGTGGGAGAAAACCCAGCAAATATACGAGCTACTTTCTTACCCAGAGTCGTGATGTCTCAATAAAAAGTAGGAAGCTAAGAGAAAGTTAAGAACTGCAGCAGGAAAGTATTAACCTTCCGTTACAAATATATGATTCTCTCTCTCTCTCTCTCTCTCTCTCTCTCTCTCTCTCTCTCTCTCTCTCTCTCTCTCTCTCTCTCTCTCTCTCTCTCTCTCTCTCTCTCTCTCTCTCTCTCTCTCTCTCTCTCTAACTCTCTCTCTCTCTCTCTCTCTCTCTCTCTCTCTCTCTCTCTCTCTCTCTCTCTCTCTCTCTCTCTCTCTCTCTCTCTCTCTCTCCCTCTCACTCTACTCCCTCAGAGTTTGTCAAGGTTAAGGATCCCTAGCTTTATTGACAAGCTATTTACAGATTAAGGATTCCTAACTTTATTGGCAAGCTAACAGCTGTTACCTATATCAGCTCATTTGAAAGCATTTTTATTGTTATGAGACATACAAATAGGGAACAGGATGAAGTTGGAGACATCTGTGGGCCAGCATTTTCATTTGATCAACTGACTTTATCTCGTTGACATCATTATGCTGTACGAATGTGTTCCATACTCGAGTCATCCTGGATATGTATGATCTCAGATGGAGTGATGTTCTGGAGAAGGGTACAGCCAGAGTGAAGTTGCTGCTTTCTGCCCGTCTTGTGGCATAAAAGCTTGTTTCACGCTGTCCTCGAAGTGGATCCAAGTGTGGCATTTTGACAATATTGGCCTTGTACATAGTCATCCCTCTTATGTTGAAGGCTCTGCTGAAATGACAGATCTATCCAGGATGGGTCCAGGCGAGAGATGAGACGTCTTGCTCTGTTCTCTACTCTGTCAAGCAGTCGCAGATGAGAGGGGGGCAGGCAAACCAAGAAAGTGGAGCATACTCAAGGTGCGAGCGTACTTGTGCCTCGTACAGGAGCTTGCAACCCCTACTGTCAAGCAGATGCGAGATACGGCGAAGTGCTGTAAGCTTCCTGGTTGCCTTGTTTGCAAGATTTACAGCATGGTTCTTCATGGTTAGTTTGGAATCAAATTTCACCCCAAGGATATCAACTTCTTCTTCAGGTGCCAACACCCTCCCATTCATCCTACTACTGCACCAGCATTACCATCATGGTGCCTAGAGACGATCATCATTTTGCGTTTTCTCAGGTGCAAATGTTACTTGCCATCTATTTCTCCAAGCTAACATAGCTCTCAGCTGGTGATTGATGTAGCTTAGAGCAGCTGGCATTTCTTCTCTTGGATAAGTGAATGTCAGTGTACAGTCGTCTGCATATGCATGTGATTCTGGGATGAGATGAAGAAGGTCGTTGAAGTAGACATTCCAAAACAATGGACCCAGCACGCTTCCTTGTGGAACACTTGCCCCAATAGGATGTCTTGCTGATTCCGTTCCATTGAGAACTACACTTAGAGATCTACCATGAAGGTAATCACTGAGGAGACATAGCGTAGAGCCTGCAATTCCCAGTGCTTGAAGTTTTGCTAAGAGGCCCTGGTGCCACACCCGGTCGAAAGCACCAGCAATGTCCAGTGCTACCACTCAGCTGACTTTGGATTCATCCAGTGACTGGTGCCACTTAGTGGGGAGGTTAAACAACAGATCAGCAGCAGAGTAACCTTTCCTGAAGCCATGTTGACGATCACAAAGTAGTGAGTGGTAGTCAAAAAACTCTGTCATTTGTCTTGAGATTTTTGTCTCAAGGATCTTACCAGTGATTGACAGAGGGTGACACTGGTCTGTAGTTGCTGATTTCTGCTCTGCTCTGCTTTTTGTGAACAGGGACTACATTTTGCCTCTTTCCATAGAGAGGGGCCATTTACACTGTACTAGGCAGTGCTGAAAGATGCGAGTTAGAGGTGCTGCTATCTGGTCTGCACATCTTCAACAATCTTGGGCTCAACTTGTCTGGGCCCTACAGCCTTTTCTGGTCAAGGATTTAAGAAGGAAATGCACCTCCTCCTGCCTTATTGTCACCACGGACAGTTTTGACACAGTTCTTGCAGCTAGCCAAGGAGGGTACCTTGCTGGATCAGGAACTTGCATTTTGGCAGCAAAGTGTTCAGCAAAGAGGTCCGCCTTCTTGACTACTAGTAGAGGTGGTCCCATCCTGTCGATTTAGAGGTGGAATGAGTTCATCAGGCAGATAACCTTGTCTGTCCTTGACCAGGGACCACCACGTTTTGGAGCCTACCTACCTGATGCTAGCTTTCTTTTAGTGTCCACCTCCCATTTAGCAATGGCCCACACTTTTGAACGTCACCCATATGCCTACAGGCTTGTGTGCAAGTTCCTGTTATTATAGGTGGTAGGATGTCTCTTATACCTTCGTCATGCTTTGTACTTACCAGTAGCAGCCTCTCTACAACCCAAACCAAGGCTGATCTGTAGGCTTCGTCACATATTGCCGGTGAGGAATGTGTTCTTGTTGTAGATTAAGGATGTGTCCAGTAGAAGGCTTTCACTTTTGGTTGTCAACATCCCCTTGGAGAAGAGCATTCCAATCGGTGGTGGCTAGCTCAGAGCAAAGGGCTGGCCAACAACTCTCTCTCTCTCTGTAATTCCTCTCTCTCTCTCTCTCTCTCTCTCTCTCTCTCTCTCTCTCTCTCTCTCTCTCTCTTTCTCTCTCTCTCTCTCTCTCTCTCTCTTTTCACTCTCTCTCTGTCCTAAATGTATTTACAAGCAAAGAGCTGTTACCTACAACAGTTCATTTGGGAGCCTTTTCATTGTTGTCTGAGGACCAGAGGTTTCTTTTGGTCAACTGTCTTTATATCCTTATGCTGTACAAACATGTTCCAGACTCGAGTCATGCTAAGAATGACTGATCTCACAAGAGGCGATGTTGAGTAGAAGCGTACAGTCAGAATGTAGTTGTTGTTTGCTCCTCATTTTTGTGTAGCTCACTTCTAGGTGTCCTCGGAGTGGAGCCAAGTGTGGTGCCTCAACAATTCATTCTAATGAGAACATTAATAATAATAATAATAATAATAATAATAATAATAATAATAATAATAATAATAATAATAATAATAATAATAATAATAATAATAATAATAATATCTTTATTTACTACAAGTACATGTACAAGGTATACAGTCCTAGCTGACAACAATGACATACTACTATATAGAAAGTCCCTTGTTATGCTCCGCATTTCGGGCAAATTAGGTCAGTGTCCCAGGATGCGACCCACACCAGTCGACTAACACCCAGGTACCCATTTTACTGATTGGGAACATAGACAACAGGTGGAAAGAAACACGTCAAATGTTTCTACTCTGGCTGGGAATCGAACCCAGGCCCTAGCCGTGTGAAGCGAGAGCGTTAACCACCAGAAGATTTGAATAGACTGATGCAGTGGTCGGAGAATGGCAGATGAAGTTTAATATAGACAAATGCAAAGTTCTAAATGGTGGACAGGAAAACAACTATGCCACATATAAACTAAATAATGCAGAATGCGAGAAGGATTTAGGAGTTCTGGTTAGCAGTAATCTGAAACCAAGTCACCAGTGCAAAAGTGTTAGCAATAAAGCGAACATAATCCTTGGCTTCATATCAAGAAGCATTAATAATAGAAGTCCTCAGGTTGTTCTTCAACTCTATATATCTTTGGTTATGTAGATGAATGGTTCAGAGAACCGACATGTTGATAAATTAGACACATGTACAACACTTGGGTATCTTTAATGAGGAAACGTTTCGCCGCACAGTAGGTTCATCAGTCCATACAAAGGAGAATGGTATATAGTTCTACTGTCTTCAAATTATGTCCTAGAATCTGTATTGATAAAGCCACTGGATGGCAAAACGTCTACAATAATGATACTCAGATGTTGCACATCTGGGTATCTTGTACAACTTTTTAGACACTGTAACATCATGGAATTTTGGCTCAGAGGATATCTACATGACATGTACATCTACAACTACTATACAACTTACCCATCTCTTTGTGTATGACCTACTTCCACTGGGAAATCCCGCCTACCAGTGACTATGCACTCGTCTGCTACCCGTCCACTGTCCACCAGCCTCCTTACCTGTGCTCCAGAATCTACACGACTACGGTGCTATTCACACCAACTCCAAGGCTGAGGGGCTGATTACCTCATCTTTTGTAAATAATTCTGCTGTCTTCAAATTATGTCCTAGAATCTGTATTGATAAAGCCACTGGATGGCGAAACGTCTACAATAAAGATACCCAGATGTTGCACGTGTGTCTAAATCTTCTGCAGTGTTCCTCCATTCTTATGTTCTTATAACAGTTAACAGTTAATAAAAAACTTTGCATAAGATTCTTCATTACTGGAAATTTTTATACTATACTGAACCTAGAGTCTCATCATATTAGGGCACAAGTTATTGCTAGAAAAGCCCCAGAAAAGATAAATTATCTGGGCATATTGAGGACAGCACTTCTGCATATTAGCAGGTAACCATGAGATTGCTATTTAAAATTAAAGAGAGTGACTTAAGACGCTCCTTCGATGACGCAATCATAAGATAATTATCCAAATAAGAACATAAGAACATTAAAAAGAAGGAACACTGCAGCAAGCGTACTGGCCCATGCGAGGCAAGTCCAAGTCTCCTACCGGTTAAGCCAATGCCCCAACCTAGTCAGGTCAGGTCACATTCACTTAAGGAAGGAACACGGCAACTGACCTAGTAACACAAGCTAATTAAATGGTAGGCTGCATGCTATATCACCTATGTTCAAAGTTCATAAGCTGCAGAGCCTCTAGAAAACTTGAAGTGTAGTCGGCCAGTGCTAGAATATGCATGTGTTCCTCTGAAGTATGGTGGAAAGAGTCTAAAAAACAACATAATAACTGGGATTTTCTTTCTTGGAATGCGTCTGTTTTTTTTTTTTTTTTTTTTTTTTTCCTTCTGTAGGCATCATTTAGTAAATGAAATATGATTTATATTTATTATATTCTCGCATATCAAGTTACATTCAATGCTAAAAGTAATGATCCTTAGTTTTGCGATTATTTTTTATGAAAGCAAAATGTCTGGAGTCGGGTAGTTCATGCCATAATTTATGAACAATTTAATGACACGTCAAAGAAACCACCTAAGCATTCTTAGTGGTTTGAAATATTTCTCTCTTTAAAGAAAATAACATTAATGTACGGAAATGAGGGGTGCACAATAAACTTGCCGCTTCGGCGCAAAATCTAAAAATCTGCTTTACTGTGACTGTGACACATTCAGAAAACGAAGACACTGTAAGCTCAGAATCGTTAGTAAAGTCTTGAACACCGGTAATAAGAGACACTTTAGTAGAGGTGACCTTTTCATAAGAATTCTCAGTTGAACAGCGTACAATACTTAACTCTTGGATCGACTGTTAGAACTGAAGAATAAAGTATCTTATCATCAGAATAACTGAAAGCAGTCGAGAAAATATTAATATTTAAAACGATATTCTTGGAGAAAATGAAATTGTCAGCTATCTGAAGGTACACTTTTGGTGACACTTAAAAGGAAATTTTTATTTTAATGGGCTTGTTGTGGATAACTATCGAATTTTGTGAGTAAATTAAATTTTTCGGTTAAGTAAACAACGCTAACCCAGCCTAAAAATAATGCAGCCCATATTAATTAAACACATAACGTTCAAAATATTAAGCTGAGTAATGAACAGGATAAGTTATTAAGGAAAAGAGGCGATGCCCAATTACCAGGTAGCACCAACTTTTAGGTAAAGAACTCAATACGAAGACACATTATACGTCTTTCTCTATGCTCCCCTGACTTCCTCAGAACCTTAAAAGAATTTCGCAGAAATATAGGCTAAGGTGTTTCAGCATTACTCTCCTTCTCCTCCTCCTCTTCTATTGCAAATTAATAACCTCAAGAGAATAATGCGCAGGGACAGCCACGGGGCCCAAGCGTTTTAAGGCTCTCTGCCAGTCTCTCTTCTCTTGGCTTCACGTCTCCGCATATTATTTCACGAGAGGTGCGGTGGAAATGGTGTGCGCCACGTATTTTGATCTAATATTCCTAAAAAGATTTGAAACTTTTACAAGCGAGACGAGGTTGGTAGCGGCATATTTCATACTGCAGGTATGCTGAATAAATTTACGGTATATCATCAAATTTTGCGTATTTTAAGGAGAAATTTTTTTAAGAAGCGCTGTATTCGAGAATACCTAAATGAATACATACATATATTTAAAAATATTTCACAAAGCAAAAAAGTTATGAACACTACTTAAACACCATAATTCAGAGACTGATATCTAAAAAGATTCAGTTAGTTTACTTGTTCGTGGTAACAAAGACTTGATATAAGTGATGAAGCGTTAAGCATATATATATATATATATATATATATATATATATATATATATATATATATATATATATATATATATATATATATATATATATATATATATATATATATATATATATATATATATATATATATACATATATATATATATATATATATATATATATATATGTCGTGCCGAATAGGCAGAACTTGCTATCTTGGTTTAAATAGCAAATAGCAACGCTCATCTTGCCGTATAGGACAAGTGAAAATTTGTGTATGCAATAATTTTGCGAAAATCATTCTTAACCTAACGAAAAAAATATATTTCACTGTGTTTGTTTAGTATTAAATTACTGTAAACAAATCTAAAACATATTTAGTTGGGTTAGGCTCAAATAAATTGCGCTTGTTATAATAAGGTTAGGTAAGTTTTCTAAGTTCCTTTTGGTGCAAAATTATAAATTTTTATATCAACATTAATGAAAAAATATATCTTTAAACGTATAAGAGAAAATTTTAGAAAGGACTTAATTTTAAATGAGTTCTTGACCAGTTTTACATATACGGCACGACATATATATATATATATATATATATATATATATATATATATATATATATATATATATATATACATATATATATATATATATATATATATATATATATATATATATATATATATATATATATATATATATATATATATATATCTGTGTGTGTGTGTGTCGGCCTTCTCCCATCAAGGCAGGGTAGCCCGAAAAAGAAAAAAGTCATTCATTCCATCACTGTCTTGTCAGAGGCGCCCCCACACTACAGTTATAAAACTGCAACATTAACACCCCTCCTCCAGAGAGCCAGCACTGTTCTTCCCATCTACAGGACTGAAGTCCGGCCAGCTGGTTTCCCTGAATCCCTTAATAAATATTACCTGGCTCACACTCCAACAGCACGTCAAGTCCTAAAAACCATTTGTCTTCATGCGCTCCTATCTAACACGCTCACGCATGCTTGCTAGAAGTCAAAGCCCCTCGCACACAAAACCTCAATCTTTCCTAGGCCGACCCCTGCCTCGCCTTCCCTACACTACAGATTTCTACATTCTCGAAGTCATTCTATTTCGTTTCATCCTCTCTACATATCCGAACCACCTCAACAACCCCTCCTCAGCCCTCTGGATAATAGTTTTGGTAATCCTGCACCTCCTCGAATTTTCCAAACTACGAATTCTCTGCATTATATTCACGTCACACATTGCCCTCAGACATGACATCTGCACTTCCTCCAGCCATATCCTTGATGAAACATTCACCACCCATGTTTCACACCCATATAACACCATTGGTACAGCTATACTTTCATTCATTCCACTCTTTGCTTCCATGAACAAAGTTCTTTATTTCAAGAGACTCCTATACGCACCGCTCACCTTCTTCCCTTAATCAATTCTATGATTCACCTCATCTTTCAAAAACCCGTCTGTTGACACGTCCACTCATAAATATCTGAATACATTCACACACACACACACACACACACACACACACATATATATATATAAATATGTCGTGCCGAATAGGCAGAACTTGCGACCTTGGCTTAAATAGCAACGCTCATCTTGCCATATAAGACAAGTGAAAATTTGTGTATGCAATAATTTCGGAAAAAACATTCTGAAGCTAACGAAAAAAAATATATTTGATTGTGTTTGTTTAGTATTAAATTATTGTAAACGTATTTAAAATATATTTAGTTGGGTTAGGCTAAAATAAATTGTTCTTGTTATAATAAGGTTAGGTAAGTTTTCTAAGATTCTTTTGGAGCAAAATTAAAAATTTTTACATTAACATTAATGAAAAAAATATATCTTTAAACGTATAAGAGAAAATTTCAGAAAGGACTTAATTTTAGATGAGTTCTTGCTAATTGACCAGTTTTACATATTCGGCACGACATATATATATATATATATATATATATATATATATATATATATATATATATATATATATATATATATATATATATATATATATATATATATATATATATATGTGTGTGTGTGTGTGTGTGTGTGTGTGTGTGTGTCTGTGTATATATATTTCAACAAGTCGGCCGTCTCCCACAGAGGCAGGGTGACCCAAGTAGAAAGAAAATCCCCAAGAAGAAAATACTTTCATCATCATTCAACACTTTCACCTCACTCACACGTAATCACTGTTTTTGCAGAGGTGCTCAGAATACAACAGTTTAGAAGCATATACGTATAAAGATACACAACATATCCCTCCAAACTGCCAATATCCCTAACCCCTCCTTTTGAGTGCAGGCATTGTACTTACCATTTCCAGGACTCAATTCCGGCTACATAAAAATAACCGGTTTCCCCGAACCCCTTCACTAAATATTACCCTGCTCACACTCCAACAGCTCGTTAGGTCCCAAATACCATTCCTCTCCAATCACTCCTATCGAACACGCTCACACACGCTTGCTGGAAGTTCAAGCTCCTCGCCCACAAAACTTCTTTTACCCCTTCCTTCCAACCTTTTCGAGGACGACCCCTACTTTCATACATTCCCCTCTTTGCCTCCATAGATAACGTTTTTTGTCTCCACATATACCTCAACGCACCATTCGCCTTTTTTACCTCATCAATTTTATGATTAACCTCATCCTTCATAAATCCATCCGCCAACATGCCAACTCCCAAGTATCTGAAAACATTCACCCCTTCCATACTCCTCCTCCCCAATTTGATATCCAATTTTTCTTTATCTAAATCATTTGATACTCTCATCACCTTACTCTTTTCTATGTTCACTTTCAACTTTCTACCTTTACACACACTCCCAAACTCGTCCACTAACCTTTGCAATTTTTCTTTACAATCTCTCATAAGCACAGGATTATCAGCAAAAAGTAACTGTGTCAATTCCCATTTTGTATTTGATTTCCCATAATTTAATCCCACCCCTATACCGAACACCCTAGCATTTACTTCTTTTACAACTCCATCTATAAATATATTAAACAACAATGGTGACATTACACATCACTGTCTAAGACCTACTTTTATTGGGAAGTAGTCTCCCTCTCTTCTACACACCCTAACTTGAGCCTCACTATCCTCATAAAAACTCTTTACAACATTTAGTAACTTATCACCTATTCTATATACTTGCAACATCTGCCACATTGCTCCCCTATCCACTCTATCATATGGATTTTCTAAATCCATAAATACAATAAAAACTTCCCTACCTTTATCTAAATGCTGTTCACATATATGCTTCAATGTAAACACTTGATCTACACATCCCCTACCCACTCTGAAACCTCCTTGCTCATCCGCTATCCTACATTCTGCCTTACTTCTAATTCTTTCAATAATAACCCTACCGTACACCTTTCCTAGTATACTCAGTAAACTTATTCCTCTATAATCTTTACAATCTCTTTTGTCCCCCTTCCCTTTATATAAAGGGACTATACATGCTCTCTGCCAATCCCTAGGAACCTTCCCCTCCTTCATACATTTATTAAACAAAAATACCAACCACTCCAACACTATATGCCCCCCTGATTTTAACATTTCTGTCATGATCCCATCAGTTCCAGCTGCTTTACCTCCTTTCATTCTACATAATGCCTCATGCACCTCCCTTACACTCACATCCTGCTCTTCTTCATTCCTAAAACATGGTATACCTCCCTGGCCAGTGCATGAAATTACCGCCTCCTTTTCTTCGTCGACATTTAAAAGTTCCTCAAAATATTCTCGCCATCTACCCAGTACCTCCATCTCCCCATCTACTAACTCCCCCTACTCTGCTTTTAACTGGCAAATCCATTCATTTCCTAGGCTTTCTTAACTTGTATAACCACTCCAAATTTTTTTCTTATTTTCATTAAAATTTCTTGACAGTGCCTCTCCCACTATATCATGAGCTCTCTGCATTCTCTCACCACTCTCTTCACCTTTCTTTTACTCTACTCTTCTTATAACACTTCTGCTTTGTAAAAATCTCTCATAAGCTAACTTTTTCTCTTTTATCACACCCTTTACTTCATCATTCCACCAATCACTCCTCTTTCCTCTTGCATCCACCCTCCTATAACCACAGATTTCTGCCCCACATTCTAATACTGCATTTTTAAAACTATTCCAACCCTCTTCAACCATGCCCACTACTCACGCTTGCACCAGCCCACCTTTCTGCCAAAAGTTGCTTATATCTCACCCGAACTTCCTCCTCCCTTAGTTTATACACTTTCACCTCCCTCTTACTTGTTGTTGTCATTTTCCTCTTTTCCCATCTACCTCTTAGTCTCACTGTAGCTACAACTAAATAATGATCCGATATATCAGTTGCCCCTCTATAAACATGTACATCCTGGAGCCTACCCATCACCCTTTTATCCACCAATTCATAATCTAACAAACTATTTTCATTACGTGCTATATCATACCCTGTACATTTATTTATCCTCTTCTTCATAAAATATGTATTACATATTGCCGAACCTCTTTCTACACATAGCTTAATTAAAGGCTCCATATTTTCATTTACCCCTGGCACCCCAAATTTACCTACTACTCCCTCCACAACATTTTTTCCCACTTTAGCACTGAAATCCCCAACTGCCATTACTCTCACACTTTGTTCAAAACTCCCCACGCATTCACTCAACATTTCCCAAAATCTCTCTCTCTCCTCTACATTTCTCTCTTCTCAAGGTGCATATACGCCTACTATAACCCACTTTTCACATTCAATCTTTATTTTACTCCACATAATCCTTGAATTAATACATTTACAGTCCCTCTTTTCCTGTCATAGCTTATCCTTCAACATTATTGCTACTCCTTCTTTAGCTCTAGCTCTGTTTGAAACCCCTGACCTAATCCCATTTATTCCTCTCCACTGAAACTCTCCTACCCCCTTCACCTTTGCTTCACTTAAAACCAGGACATCCAGCTTCTTCTCATTCATAACATCCACAATAATCTCTTTCTTATCATTTGCACAACATCCACGCACATTCAGGCTTCCCACGTTGACAATTTTCTTCTTCTTATTCTTTTTAGTAATTATTACAGGAAAAGGGGTTACTAGCCCATTGTTCCCGGCATTTTAGTTGACTTTTACAACACGCATGGCTTACGAAGGAAAGATTCTTATTCCACTTCCCCATGGATATAAAAGGAAAAGTAATAAGACCAAGAACTATTAAGATAAAATCAAAGAAAGCTCAGATGAGTGTCTATAAATAAACATGTGTAGTGTGACCTAAGTGTAAGTAGCAAGACGTACCTGTAATCTTGCATATATATATATATATATATATATATATATATATATATATATATATATATATATATATATATATATATATATATATATATATATATATATATATATATATATATATATATATATATATATATATATATATATATATATATATATATATATATATATATATATATATATATATATATATATATATATATATATATATTGCAATTTCCTCCTGTATGTTATGACCTCTCAAGCGATTTTTATATCAATGCACCACGCAGAAACAAGCGGGTATATACAGAGAAAGATCGCAGTCAGCAGGACCCGATACTGCTTCTGGAAACGGTCAAGATTCCCAGGCAGCACTCTTATCCACTCAGCCACGAATGCCACATTAGCTGGGTAGCCTGGTTCACAAGCCTTGTTTCTTTCCGAACCCGGGCACATCAGTGAGCCTCAAGCATGGATTCTAGCTATTTCTGTCTCCTTCTGTATGTTCTGACCTCTTAAACGATTTTTATACCAATGCACCACGCAGAAACAAGCTGGTGGGTATATAAGCTACTTCTCCGCACATATGCTGTATTCTTTTCAAGACTGATGGACTGACCACATCGACTCAAGGCTGAGGGACTGATTATCTCAAACTCCTCCTGTTTTTCACCATTCTCCTTTGTATGGACTGATGAAGTCACTGTGTGACGAAGCCTTTCCTCGTTCAAGATACCCAAGTGTTGCACATGTGTCTAATTTATCAACTTGTTGGTTCTCTGAACCATTCATCTACATACATTAATTAAGCCGGAGACTAAGACATCATTACGATATAATCACGATATTTTCTCCTGTTCCAATTAATTTGGATTATTGTATTTACTTCACCGGGGTTATGGGACCCCCACACATACACCCTAACGAGGAGCCTGACGAATACAATAAGAACAATGGCTTTTTTGTTGCTATAATAATAATAATAATAATAATAATAATAATAATAATAATAATAATAATAATAATAATAATAATAATAATAATAATAATAATATTATTATTATTTTTATTATTATTATTATTATTATTATTATTATTATTATTATTATTATTATTATTATTATTTTTTTTTATTTATTGATTACTTAATTTTATTATTGTAATTATTAGTATATAATTCATTCATCTGGTTGCCTCCCAAAAAACAGTATGATAAACTCATTGGAAGTTTTTACCTTCCGACTGAATTCCACTGGTCTAGTGCACGAAGGTGGCAATTTTTAAATAAATGTCTTAAGATGGTTTTGGAAGTGGTCTACAAATAATGATCACTAAATATGTGATAACGAGAAGAATCCTTTGCCCACACTGATATTCACTGGCATTGTGTACGAGTACTTTACCTAACAAATGGAATTTTGCGTCAAGAGTTTGGTAATTATTCACTTAATGTGACTCTTTGATGAAGAGGTGACCATGCACCAAAACGAAGAATGGATTCCACAACCACACACCAGGGCGCTACAGAACATAGTTGTTCCCACAAACGTACAACAGGGAACTATATAACACAGTTCGATAACGAACAGGTGGGATTAAGATGGAAATAAATGGTATAAAATACCGACACAATGGAAATATAAACACAAATGCAGTATAATGTGATCCTTTATTGACTACGTTTTGCCCACACAGTGGGCTTTTTCAAGTCACAAACAGAACTACCTGGGGTGGAAGGAACGCGAGTATTTATAGTCCGGTTCAGAATGCTGAGGTCAGGTGAAGAATGCTGCATCTGATGATGTACCGAGTGGGGTTATAGAGTCTAAAAACTTGGGTAGCTTGGAAAGGAAATTGGATAAGTTTGTGAGCAGACCTTCTACAGTGTTCTTATGTGGGATAGCGATGAAGAAGTTTCTTGGCAAGTGGTTCAGCTATGTTATAGAAGCCACTATTCTGGTTGAAGTTGTCGGATATAGAAATAAGTGATGATTCCAGGATTCTTCGGTATTGAGTGTTGTCTTCTGTGGCGATAAGTCTTGAGTTTCTGTAGTTTATCAAGTGGTTGTGTGAATTACGGTGTTGTACGCAGGCATTCCTTGTGTCGTCAGACCTGCTTGCGTATTGGTGTTCTGAAACACGTGTTTGGAGGTCCCTTGATGTTTCGCCCACGTATAACTTGTTGCAGTCATTACAAGGGATTATGTATACCCCTGCAGAGGATGGAGGCTTGTCCTGTCTACTACTGGTGATGTCCTTGATGGTCGTGGTTGTGGAGGTAGATACTTGGAATGATGTTTTGGCAAAGATGTTGGAAACATGTTTGGCAATGGAGTTGGTGGGAAGGACTATGTATCTCTTCTCGGCAGTGTCTTCTCTGGGTGTGTTGAAGATGTTTAATGCCCGCCGTCTGCATTCTGAACCGGACTATAAATACTCGCGTTCCTTCCACCCCAGGTAGTTCTGTTTGTGACTTGAAAAAGCCCACTGTGTGGGCGAAACGTAGTCAATAAAGGATCACATTATACTGCATTTGTGTTTATATTTCCAGGTGGGATTAATAGGCACGGTTCCATAAAAGTATACCGTGGACTGAGGCTAACAGGTGGCTCCATAAACATACTCTCATGACTACTACTGACAACTAAACTTTCAGTCATGTACCCCTTGAGACACATGATCCTTCATCAATCATCCTCGCTAATGATGTTATGTAAAAGCTCGGAAATTCATTCCCTTCAAGAGAGGTTCCTTGACGTTAGTGAGGGGCTCTTGATCTAGGGAATTGGATACGTGCTCCAGTTCCCTGACTTAAGCCTGAATACTTTCTGTCTCCTCCCCAACAGGCGCTGTAAAATCCCTACAGGTTTATTTTAATAATCCGAAACCCATTTGCTAACTTTTAACATCAAAATTACTTAAATAGGCTGCTAAGACTCCAGTTGCAGCAATGATACTTCAGTTTGTGTTTATTTCAGGAATTAAGGCCTAAGCGTCTCCATTATACCTCTTTATAAAATACGCAGTCTTTCTTAGCTTGGCCGGTCGTGCCCTAAACATACACCATGGAGAAAAGAGCAACCGAGAAACCGGAAATGGAACAAGATCAACCATTTCTATTCCAGGGAGGTGAGGTAAAGGACACATCAGGCTATTGGTGAAGAGACAAACTGGAGGGATGAGACGAACGTTTATTTTAGAAACTCAGGAAAAGAGACATACACATATAACCTGTATATAGAGAACTTAAACTTATGACGTCGTTTTGATCCGATTTGGACCATTAACTATTATACAGACTACCTGATGGTTTGACTGGTTAATGATGTGACTAATTAATGTTCTAAGTCAGTGCGAGAAGTTTTCAAAAGTTTTAGTCTCGTGTGTACGGGTTATTTGTGTATTGTTCCAGTTGGTAGGTAAGACACATAGGCAACAGTTAGGCAACTTTATTCCGAAACGTTTCGCCTACACAGTAGGCTTCTTCAGTCTAATACAGAAAGTAGGCAGGAACAGTAGAAAAAACGATGTAATCAGTCCATCACCCTTGAAGTCGTACAATTTGAGATTGTCAGTCCCTCAGCCTGGAGAAGTTCAGTTCCATAGTCAGATAGTTCCTGACTATGGAACTGAACTTCTCCAGGCTGAGGGACTGACAACCTCAAATTCTACGACTTTAAGGGTGATGGACTGATTACATCGTCTTCTCTACTGTTCCTGCCTACTTTCTGTATTAGACTGAAGAAGCGTACTGTGTAGGCGAAACGTTTCGGAATAAAGTTGCCTAACTGTTGCCTATGTGTCTTACCTACCAACCTGTCGGTATTGTATACCATTTTGATGTTCATTGTTCCAGTCACTGTTCTGTACAATTTTTATTCTTTATTGAGACATTCAGTCTAATACACTTGCCAAATAAAACCACTACGCTCACAGACACAGATAAACACTTTGTATATACCCCTATATAGCCACAGTCGCTATGATGGGGCATATTCCTCTCACTGCCCTGAATATACTCCTATATAGCCACAGTCGCTATTTAGGGGCATATTCCTCTCGATACCTTGTATACCCCCCTATATAGCCACAGTCGCTATATAGGGGCATATTCCTCTCGCTACCTTGTATACCCCCCTATATAGCCACAGTCGCTATATAGGGGCATATTCCTCTCGTTGCCTTTTATACCCCCCTATATAGCCACAGTCGCTATATAGGGATATATTCCTCTCGCTACCTTGTATACCCCCCTATATAGCCACAGTCGCTATATAGGGGCATATTCCTCTCGTTGCCTTGTATACCCCCCTATATAGCCACAGTCGCTATATAGGGGCATATTCCTCTCGTTGCCTTGTATACCCCCCTATATAGCCACAGTCGCTATATAGGGACATATTCCTCTCGTTGCCTTGTATACCCCCCTATATAGCCACAGTCGCTATATAGGGGCATATTCCTCTCGTTGCCTTGTATACCCCCCTATATAGCCACAGTCGCTATATAGGGACATATTCCTCTCGCTACCTTGTATACCCCCCTATATAGCCACAGTCGCTATATAGGGGCATATTCCTCTCGTTGCCTTGTATACCCCCTATATAGCCACAGTCGCTATATAGGGGCATATTCCTCTCGTTGCCTTGTATACCCCCCTATATAGCCACAGTCGCTATATAGGGACATATTCCTCTCGTTGCCTTGTATACCCCCCTATATAGCCACAGTCGCTATATAGGGGCATATTCCTCTCGCTACCTTGTATATACCCCTATATAATCACAACCGCTATATAGGAGTATCTTCCTTTCGCTAACCTAATTTCGAGTCGTATTTTTCGAATATTCGAGGATTTTTTTTTTCATGAAGGTTGGCTATTTCTTGCAAGACATCCATTACCAAAACGACATTATACATATCGTTTCACAGTGTCGTTGTCGCACCTCACACTTACTATTTAAAGGCTCCTTAGTTCAAAAGTTGGTCGCTATTAAAATTGCTCGCTAACAAAACAGTCTCAAAAAACTGACTGTACTCCTTGCCTCGGAAGATCAGCAATAAGTCAGCAGTCATCTCGTTTAACAAAAGGTAAACCTTCTGACATAATGTACTTAGAAACATTAATATCGGCAAACAGTGAAGAACTATTACTGTTTGGAGTAAAGGTCCAGTCTCTGTTGACTTCCCGGGGAATACTGGTATGTAATGGAAAAAGTTTTGTTAAAGAACGTTTCGCTCAAGACTGAGATGAGTCCCGTGCAGAATGTCTCTTTAAATATAGTTTTGTTTGGGCATTACTCGTGCCTATACCTTCTAGTCAGGTCGTTACCTGAGTCACGAAGGTGGCATTTGTATTACTTTGTCTAAGAATGAGTGCTCGAGCGAAGTTCGCCATTAATTGCAATATAGGGGCAGTGGATCCCTGGGTAGCTCTCTTTTGTCACTATCTCTCTCTCTCTCTCTCTCTCTCTCTCTCTCTCTCTCTCTCTCTCTCTCTCTCTCTCTCTCTCACTCTCTCTCCGCTCTCTCTCTCTCTCTCTCTCTCTCTCTCCATCTCTCTCCTCTCTCTCTCTCTCTCTCTCATTCTCTCTTTACACATTGGATTTTACAAGATAAGGATAAGAGTTCCTTTTTTTATTAACAAGCTAATAGCTGGCACCACCCTCAGGTCATTTGAAAACCATCTTTATTGTTATGAATCATTCACAGGGAACCGGCTGTAGTTCGAGCCAGCGGAGGGCCACAGATTGGATTTCGTCAGCAGGTTCCTTGACAATATGGACCTTGTACATAACAGTAAGACGGCCCTGAAGTCTGTTATGGAAAGACAGATCAGTCCAGGCCCGGCACAAGCGAGATATAAAGTCGTCTTGCCCGGTTCTCTATTGTGTCCAAAAATCGAAGATCAGACGGGGTACATACAATTCGAGACAGTGGAGTATTCTGAAGGTCTGAGTGCTCTTGTTCCTCATACAGAGTTTGACAGCCTCTATTGTCACTCAGGTTCGAGATTCCCCTTAGTGCCGTTATCTTCTTAACTGCCTTGCTTGCAAGATTAACCGTTGTTTTCATCATATAGAGTTTGGAATCAAATTTCAGTCCTAGGATATCCATCTTATCCTCGTGTTCTAGCATTCTCCCATTCATTCTTAACATCATGGGTTCATGGTTCCTAGAGACCATCATCTTTCGTGTTTTCTCAGAAGCAAATATGACCTGCCATCGTTTTTCCAGGTAAGATGGTGATTGATTTACATGAGAGCAGCTGGTATTTCCTTCCCTGGATAAATAAATAAGTGAATCCCATGCATAGACATGAGATTCTGAGATGAGGTGAAGAAGGTAATTGAATAAGTAAACTCTCTCTCTCTCTCTCTCTCTCTCTATATATATATATATATATATATATATATATATATATATATATATATATATATATATATATATATATATATATATATATATATATATATATATATATATATATATATATGTATTTTTATATATATATATATATATATATATATATATATATATATATATATATATATATATATATATATATATATATATATATATATGTATGTATATAGAATTCTCTACGAGGTTAGAGTAAGAGATCCTATCTATATGTACAAGTTACGATCTCTTACCTACCTCAGCTTATTTCAAAGCCTAACCTAGAATTTTCTTTTAACTTAATTTGTATCGCTTTGAAACATACAAATAGGCAACAGGACACAGCTGGAGCCAGCTGTACGCTGCTCATCTTAATGAGCAGAAGCTGTATTCTTGCTGACCGTATAGTACTCATAACAGTAAAACCACCCTCATCTCTTCGACTTACCTCTTGTCAGGTCAAGGTGAGAGGTTCTCTATTCTGTTCGGAAGTTGTAGATGAGACGGGAGACAGGCAGTCTAAGAAACTGAGTGGATTCTTAGGGTGTGTACGTATGTATAATGTTCGCCAAGACCGTAGTCCTGGCACGGGTCTCAATCTTGCGATGACCCGTCTCTGGCTCCCGAGGGAGAAAGGTTTCTACAATGATGCGACGTATGCTGCTCAAGCACTCTTCTGGTCAGTTCAACTGGTGCACCTCATAAGTGACAACACCATATGTACTCCTAACTATGGACACTAGCGAGGAGGAGGACATGTCGTTATCACGGGCAACAGCTTGTCTGGTTCGTTGACTCCATGGTACACTAGAGTGGCCGCAGTCATCTCTGGGTCCTCTTCGGGAGGAAATATCACTCCTAGTTGCCTGCGGAGTGTCTCAGTAACTTCGCACTCCAGAAGATAGTGTGTTAGGAGCCGCTGGACAACGTGCTGACAGTACTAGCACATCTCCTCAGCCTTGTCTACCATCATCTTGGCTGTGGGAAAGCCCAAACGAAGCCGATGGATGGCGGTACATTGCGCTCTGGACCAGCTTCTATCATATGGAGGGGGTTCTCCATGAGTAGCTGCACGGTACCAATGTTGAGATGGTGTATCACCTAAGACCTCCCCCATAAGTTTCATGGCTCTGGCAGCCACCAGTTTGGTCTCTCGTAGGCTGATGGGGACAGTAATCCCAACATGTGGATAGTCTGTTGCTGCCTTAGCTGCATCATCTGCCGCCTCATTTCCGCGGATGCCAGCATGGCTGGGGATCCAGTTCAATGTCGATCTGTTACCCTGAACTTCTAAGATTATCATTATGCTCAGGATCGATGTGATGAGGTGAACATTGTCCTGTGGTTGAGGATGGGAGAGGGCATTGATTGCAGAGGTGGAATCAACATGTATGACAGGTCGGAGTCGATGTCGTAGGGCATGTGACAATGTCTGCTGAATCGCCACCAGCTCAGCTTGAAGGATCGTTCAGTGGTCAGGGAGTCGCCAGCCTTGTGTGTGACCATTGTGGTACAGTCCAGCTGCTGCTCTCTTCCTGTCAGGGTCGACAGAACCATCTGTGAAATACACTGCACATGTGCCTCCCTCTGCCAGTGTTATGCTTGTCTCAGCATGATTGCTGAGGGTGTCTTGACTGCACAGACGCTTAGAGATGGGTAGCTGCATGATGCAAACATCGGCTGGATGTGGGCGCCAGGGAGGCGGTGGATGGTACCCAGCAACAGGAAGGTCACAACTCTTCTCAAGGAGTAATTGTATATGCAGCAGCTTCCGCCCAGCAGCACAAAACGAACGAATCCAGAAGTAGTCCCTGAAGAGTGTGGGATCTTGTGTCATGGTTGTCAATATCCGTCTCCTTAGTGAGGTACCTTGCTGCCGGTGCAGAATCGTGGCTACTTTGCAGGCGTTTATGTACCTTACTCTGTCAGCCAAGGAAGGAAGCCGGGTCTCAGATCTGAGACATACTGTGTTGGTCCAGATGGGGGCCACAAGAATAGTTCTCATCACCTGGTTTTGTACGACCTCCACCCTTTGCCTGCTCTGCGGGAAAAGATGAGCTAACGCTGGTGCACCATAGTCAATGAGCGAGCGTATAGCTTGTATATAGTACAAGCGAAGTACATCTTTGGTTGCCCCTGCACGGTGCCTCGTCATGGATCTCATGGCGTTGAGTCTGAGTAGAGCACGGGACCTGACATACTCGGCCTGTTTCTGAAAGGTCAGCTTTTTATCAATGTAGATTCCCAAGCACAGGTAGGAGCCTGTCCACTCAAGTTCTATATCCTGAATACGTAATCTATTCACAGGATCTGGTCCCTTGAACATCATTGGAAGAGATTTCTCGGCCGAGATCTTGAGGCCTAGTTGCTTGCAAGACTGCGTAATTAGGTCCAAAGCTCTCTGAGCCTGTCGCTCTAAATTGCCTTTCCCATTCACTACGAGTGCAAGATCATCAGCATAGCTGAGGAGCTGTGTACCACTATGAAAGGGAAGGCTCACAAGTTCCTGCATAAGGATGTTAAACAGGGTAGGACTGAGCACACCTCCTTGTGGCGTGCCGTTTTCCAGGGTTTTAATTAAAGGAAGAGTAGTGTCCCTGAAAGCTGACACAGGCCTGCCTGCCCCTAAGGTAGGACTCTATCCAGGCCAGGAGGCGTCCTTTGATTCCCTTCCGAGCTAGTATTGCTAGAATTGCTGTGGGGCTGGCTAGCTCAAATGCCTTCTCAAGGTCGAGGTAGACGACGATACTAGGTTTTTTGTTACTATCAGTAATCTGGCTTAGAGAGTGGTTATGCACTCTGCTGTACTCTCCTTTGGTGAAGCCAAATATGTGATGATGAGAGGGTCCAAGTTTCCATAGGAGTCTGTTTAACACCATTCTCTCAGCAGTCTTGGCTAAGCAGCTGGTCAGAGATATGTGTCTCATACTGCCTGGGTCCTTGGGCTTTGGAATTGGTACGATGGTAGCCTTCTTCCAAGCTGCTGGGAGTGTCCCGGCCCTCCACGACTTGTTAATGACGTATAGTATGGCCTCCCATCCACTCTGCCCAGCCCGTGCAATCATGGAGTATGTAACACCATCGATGCCCGGGGCAGTGTCACCTGTGTTCTTAATGGCACGTCGGAGTTCCAAGTCCGTGAGGTCTTCATCAGTCACATCTTCCGACTCATATGCTTCCTGGGATGGGTTCGGGTGCGCTGGTGGCCTCGGCTTGCTCTTACCAGTTGCTATGTTGAGCTTGCCCCATATCTCTGATAGGGTGGTGTGATGCCCGAATGTTGAGCACCACTCCAGCTATTTCTCAGTTTTTACTCTGAGAGAGACTCTGTGGGCATGCTGCACAATGGCTCTCAGAGTATTCCTGTTCTCTGCCGTAGGGTTACGCCTGTATAGCTTCCTAAAAGAGTTGATGCGGCGGTTCTGCTCCCGCACCTCGTCGTTGTAGAACCACCAGTCTCTTTTGTGAGTGCGTTCTTCGGACTTCTTTGGAATTGCACACTCTGCTGCCTGGATGAGAACAGTGATTAGCTCCTGTTCAGCCGTATCAGAGTCTTCAGATAGAGAGTATGTGGACCACCAGTCATGAAGATAATCCTGGAACACCTTCCAGTTGGCCCTCTTTGCGTCCCATCTAGGAGGCAGCACAACTGTGGGAGACCTGTTGATGTTGAAGGTGGTGATCACTGCAAAGTGGTCACTGACAAGGTGAGGATGAGTTTCCCATGTGGCTCCTGCTGCTAGTTGTCTTGACCCGAAGGTAAGGTCGAGGCAGCCACCCAACAGGTGTGTGGGGTCTCCATTGTTTAGCAACTTTACCTCTGGAATATCGTGTAGGAGCATTGCTATGTGTCTGCCAGCAGCACTGGTTGCTGAGTGAGAGTGCAGCATTGGGTAATGTGCGTTGAAATCTCCACCCACAATAATACACTCATTGCGTGCTAGTGCGAGGAGCTCTACAATGTCGAGGGTGTGTCTTGGGTTCTTGTAGATGTTATAGATGGTAATGGGCGCCCCAGGTATGTGTGCAAGGATGGCCTGTACCTCGACATCCTCCCCACAGTCCACAGGGTTGGCTATAACCTCGTGAGGTATTGTATTGGATACAAATACAGCTGTGCCTCTGCAGTAAACTCCCGGGTCCATGTGCCGAAAATACCCAGCAAAACCGGGTAGTCTTGGGTACATAGTCGGGACAGTCAGAGTTTCTTGTAGCAAGAAGATGTCAACCCGATCCCGAATTACTGCCTCCAGCAAGTGGTGCTGTTTGCCCCTCAGGCCCTGAATGTTCCATTGCAGGACCTTGAGGGTGTGATTTGGAACGGAGGTTATTCCAACGCTGTTGTTTCCTGAGCTGGAGACTGAGTCCTGCCCGCTCTGAGAACCTGCAAATTCATGGCATCCACTGTCTCCTCCTCGGTCAGTAAGCACACTCTCAGGAGCGTACTGACCATCTGTCGGAATACGCTCTGTTGTTCCGTGGAGTTGATTGTGTTGCAAATAAGATCCGTGAACACCTTGATGAGTGCTATGAGATCCTCCCTGGTGAGGGCCTGCTTTGGGGTTGGGTTCGAAACAGTGGATATTATCTGGGCTGTTGTGGTCTGCAGGGACTGCTGAGGGTTGGATTTTTTTATTGTATGCACCGTGGTCTGTTGCTGTATACCAGGTTGGGTAGCCGGGATCTGCTGGTGAGGTACCAGTTGAGCCTGCAAAGCGCCTGTGCCGGATAAGAAGTGCCTGCGTTGTCGTGCTTTGGCCAGTGGGGGGGGGGCTCGTTTAGTGCCGCCTGCTGATCGCATTGACCAAATGTACCCTGTTGACGCCTCCTGTTCCTCTTGTTTTTGTTTCTTCGTTGAGGTAGGGTTGCAGGAGGTTCTTGACCTTGACGCCTGGTTGAGGCTTCGAGGGTTGGGAATTCCTGGGCATTGACTTGGGTTAGCTGCTGAGAGATCTGTGGTATGGCAGGGTTCTCTGCTCCCATCGTCTTCTGAGAGTGATGATCCGTCGTAGCCTGTTGCCGAGTTTTTGGCGTCTTCCATACTCCTTGAATTCTGGCGAGCCTCTCGGGGCATCGAGGATTCCAGGCGTGGTGTTTCTGACTACAGTTTGGGCATTGTGGAGTGGGTGGAATGCACTTTTCAGCTTTGTGATGCATTCCTCGGTAGGGTGGTGTTGGCTGCAGACACCGCAGACTACTCTGTTCGGACAGAGTGCACCCAGGTGTCCATAACGCTGACACTTGAAACAGCGAACTGGTTTTGCTGTGAAGGTCCTGACATCGTACCTTGCCCCAAGAGCCGAGGTCCAGCTGGGATGGCAGTGGTCCTACATGCTGAATGACGACCTGTCGGGTTGGTGCATTGCCTGCCGTCTTTGCTTTGAGACGTTGAGCTGACACCACACTGGGGTGAGCTGCTACTGCCTCGATAGGCATCATCAGCGGGTATCGCATCACTACGCCCTTGGTGATCTTCTGCCGAGAGTCCAGTTCCTCCAGGGTGAATGAGCGATCTGTCGCCATGACTCTCTTCAAGGTGGTGTACATTTCCTTGTTGAGAGGAGTCTATATTGGTTTTCCCCTCAAGTTGAACCATAAGAACATAAGAAAGGAGGAACACTGCAGGAGGCCTGTTGGCCCATACTAGGCAGGTCCTTTACAATTCATCCCACTAACAAAACATTTGCCCAACCCAATTTTCAATGCTACCCAAGAAATAAGCTCTGATGTGAAAGTCCCACTCAAATCCAACCCCTCCCACTCATGTACTTATCCAACCTAAATTTGAAACTACCCAAAGTCCCAGCCTCAAGAACCCAACTAGGTAGGAAGTTAAGACACATGTGCAACATCTGAATATCTTTATTGTAGACGTTTCGCCATCCTGTGGCTTTATCAATACAGATTCTAGGACATAATAGGGAGACAGTAGAACTATATACAAAAGATGAGGTAATCATTCCCTCAGCCTTGGAGTAAGTGTTCACAGCATCGTGGTGGAGGAGAATCTGGAGCAAACAAGAAGACTGGCGGTTATATAGGCGTCAGTGGATAAGGACGGGCAGCAGACGAGGGCATAGTCACCGGTAGGCGGGATTCCCCAGTGGAAGTAGGTCCTTCCGAAAGAGATGGGTTAGTTGCAGCAGTCGTGAAGAATGTCTTGTAGACGTCCTCTGAACCAAGATTCCATGATGTTGCAGTGTCTGACAAGTTGTGCAAGAAAGGCATAAAATACCGACAATATGAAAGTTAAGACACATGTGCAACATCTGGATATCTTTATCTTTCAGAGGACATCTACAAGACCTTCTTCACGGCTGCTACAACTAACCCATCTCTTTGGGAAGGACCTACTTCCACTGGGGAATCCCGCCTACCAGTGACTATGCCCTCGTCTGCTGCCCGTCCTTATCCACTGACGCCTATATAACCGCCAGTCTTCTTGCCTTTGCTCCAGATTCTCCTCCACGACGATGCTGTGAACACTTACTCCAAGGCTGAGGGACTGATTACCTCATCTTTTGTATAATGTTCTACTGTCTCCCTATTATGTCCTAGAATCTGTATTGATAAAGCCACAGGATGGCGAAACGTCTACAATAAAGATATCCAGATGTTGCACATGTGTCTTAACTTTCATATTGTCGGTATTTTATACCTTTCTTGCCCAACTAGGTAGACTGTTCCACTCATCAACTACCCTATTTCCAAACCAATACTTTCCTATGTCCTTTCTAAATCTAAACTTGTCTAATTTAAATCCATTACTGCGGGTTCTCTCTTGGAGAGACATCCTCAAGACCTTATTAATATCCCCTTTATTAATACCTATCTTCCACTTATACACTTCGATCAGGTCTCCCCTCATTCTTCGTCTAACAAGTGAATGTAACTTAAGAGTCTTCAATCTTTCTTCATAAGGAAGATTTCTAATGCTATGTATTAATTTAGTCATCCTACGCTGAATGTTTTCTAACGAATTTATGTCCATTCTCTAATATGGAGACCAGAACTGAGCTGCATAATCTAGGTGAGGCCTTACTAATGATGTATAAAGCTGCAGTATGACCTCTGGACTTCTGTTGCTTACACTTCTTGATATAAATCCCAGTAATCTATTTGCCTTATTACGTACGCTTAGGCATTGCTGTCTTGGTTTAAGGTTGCTGCTCACCATAACCCCCAAGTCCTTTTCGCAATCTGTATGGCTAAGTTCCACATCATTTAACTTATAAGTACTAGGGTTATGGGCACTCCCAAGCTTCAGAACCTTGCATTTATCTACATTGAACTGCATCTGCCACTTTTCTGACCAAGAATAGAGTTTGTTTAAATCCTCCTGAAGCTCCATAACATCTACGTTTGAATCAATTATCCTACCTATCTTTGTGTCATCGGCGAATATGCTCATATCACTAGTAATTCCCTCATCAAGATCATTGATATATATTATAAACAACAACGGGCCCAAGACTGATCCCTGTGGAACGCCACTTGTTACAGATCCCCACTCGGATTTAACCCCATTTATGGACACTCTCTGCTTCCTGTCAGTGAGCCATGACTCGATCCACGAGAGCACTTTTCCCCCAATGCCATGAGCTGCCACTTTCTTTAACAGTCTATGGTGCGGAACTCTATCAAAAGCCTTACTAAAATCTAAGTAAATAAACCATACCCCATATCAAATTCTTTATCGTGGTCAACAGCCTCAAAAGCTTTACTGAAGAAAGTTAATAAATTAGTTAGACAAGACCGGCCTCTTGTGAATCCATGTTGAGTATCATTAATCAAGCTATGCTTATCGAGATGGCTTCTTATAATCTCAGCTATAATTGACTCTAGTAATTTGCCTACAATTGAGGTCAGGCTTATTGGGCGGTAATTTGACGGTAACGACTTGTCCCCTGTTTTAAAAATAGGAATTACATTTGCCATCTTCCACATATCAGACACTACCCCTGTTTGAAGAGATAAATTAAAAATATTAGTTAATGGTTCACAGAGTTCCATTTTGCATTCCTTAAGAGCCCTTGAAAAAACCTCATCAGGACCCGGCGACTTATTTTGCTTCAGTCTGTCTATCTGCTTCACAACCATTTCACTAGTGACTGTGATGTTACATAATTTATCTTCTTCTAGCCCACTATAAAAATTAATTACTGGAATATTGTTAGTGTCTTCCTGTGTAAAAACTGAGAGAAAATAATTATTTAAAATCGAGCACATTTCATTCTCTTTGTCAGTAAGGTGCCCATAGTTATTTTTAAGGGGACCTATCTTATCTCTAACTTTTGTTCTAAAGACCTGGAAAAAACTTTTTGGGTTAGTTTTAGAATCCCTAGCAACTTTAATTTCATAGTCCCTTTTAGCTTTTCTTATCCCCTTTTTAATGTCCCTCTTAATGTCAATATACTGATTCATAAGATGACCCTCACCTCTTTTGATACGCCTATAAATTCTTTTCTTATGCCCTAGTAGATATTTGAGCCTATTATTCATCCATTTTGGGTCATTTCTATTTGATCTAATTTCTTTATATGGGATAAACGTTCTTTGAGCAGCATGTATAGTGTTCAGAAAACTGTCATATTGATAGCTCTCTTCGTTACCCCAGTCAACAGATGATAAGTGTTCTCTAAGCCCATCGTAATCTGCTAAGCGAAAATCTGGGACTGTTACTGAGTTATCGCTACTATCGTACTTCCATTCAATGCTAAATGTAATTGATTTGTGGTCGCCAGCACCCAGTTCCTCTGAAATTTCTAAATTATTAACAAGGGATTCATTGTTTGCCAGAACTAAGTCAAGCAGGTTATTTCCCTTTGTAGGTTCTGTCACAAACAGCTTCAAAAAACAATCCTGAACTACTTCTAAGAAGTCGAATGATTCTAAATTCCCAGTCAAGAAATTCCAGTCAATATGACTAAAGTTAAAGTCTCCTAGAATTACTACATTATTGTGCCTTGTGGCCTTAACAATTTCCTCCCATAGTAGTCTCCCTTGGTCCCTATCTAAGTTTGGGGGACGGTATATCACTCCTAAAATCAGTTTTTCATGCCCCTCTGAAAATTCTATCCAAACAGACTCTGTATGTGTTACTTCAGACTTAATACCCGTTTTTATGCAACAGTTCAAGCGATCTCGGACACGCAATGCCACCCCACCCTCCTTCCAGATACTTCTATCTACTTGGAACAATTTAAAGCCCTGAATATGACATTCCGCAGGCATGTTCCGACTTTTTGAATTAAACCACGTCTCAGTTAAGGCAAATACATCAATGTTACCTGCACTAGCAACTAATCTCAACTCGTCCATCTTATTCCTAGCACTACGGCAATTAGCATAATAAACATTAAAGACTCTCCTTTCTCTTTACCCTTCCTGCTCATTTCTATTTTTCTACTAAACCTATTACTGTCCTTATCACCCAAAGGCACTGGCTTTTCAATATCTACCTCGTTCTGCTTATTACTAGTTCCCCTAGAACTCGTAATATTACTACACTGGGACTTCACTGTTTTCCTTCCAAAACCTATACCACTAACTATTCCTAGTTTAAAGTCCTAACAGCTCCCTCCACTGCAGTTGCCAGTGCTTCCACCCCAGACCTAGATAAGTGAACCTCATCCCTGGCATACTTGTCATTTCTGCCATAGAAGAGGTCCCAGTTGTCAATGAATGTCACCGCATTTTCCTTACAGTATTTGTCCAGCCAGCAATTGACACCAATTGCCCTGGACAACCATTCATTTCCAACTCCTCTCCTTGGCAAAATACCACATATGACAGGGTTCCCACCCTTACTCCTAATTATTTCTATTGCTGACCTATACCTGCTAATCAGGTCTTCACTCCTACGTCTGCCAACATCGTTGCCTCCATCACTGAGACAGATAATAGGATTGCTCCCATTACCTCTGATGATGTCATCCAGACGGCTAACAATATCCTCCATCCCAGCCCCAGGAAAGCAAACTCTCTGTCTCCTACTCCTGTCCTTCAAGCAGAACGCCCTATCCATATACCTAACTTGGCTATCCCCAACAACAACAATATTCTTACCTTCCTTGATGTCGTTCATCGTGACGTTCCCAGTAGTCGACTCACATTCGTCGGGTAGCACTGAGAATGTATTAGATGTTTCCACAACAGTTTCCACGGCAGTCTCTTTCTTCTTCATCGTTTTTATCTCGAACTTCAGGTTGTGTCGTGATTCCAGGTATGAAACAACGCCATAGTGGGTTCTGTGGTCCCCGTAAGACTTCACCTTGAATTTGCCAGGTCGGTTGAGCTGGTTTGCATGCTCCTTGGACGGGCGGCGCTTCTTCTTGTTGTCCACAGGGATCCATCCTTTTTGGTTTTCGGGGTGTGGGGTGTTTATTTCCTCCCCTGTTTCCATATTCGCTGGCTCCATGGTTGGAACTGTCCGATCTGCTACAATGTGAGCAGGATCTTCCTCTTCCTCTGATGACACGGAGTGGTCTCGCAACTTCTTCGCAAGAATTGCGCCCCACATTTCCAAATCTGAATCCTCCGTCGTGTTCATGGAGCATCGTTGCCTCTTCTTTTCGGTAGAAGCCATGTGCCTATCTTGTGATAAGGTAGTGAACTCCGTGAACTGAGTGTGTGAACTGAGTCCGTCTGGAGCTAAGTACACGTCACCACTGCTAGGGTGTGAATGCACTTGTGCCTCAAATAGACTTTTGCTACCTTTACTCTCGAGCACGAATGATAGTCGTATGGCAGGCTTGATCACAGGATTTACCAAATGATTCTTAAGAACATAAGAACATAAGAAAGAAGGAACACTGCAACAGGCCAACTGACCCATGCGGAGCAGGTCCATGTTTCCCCCTCCCCGTATTAGCCCAATGACCCACCAAGTCTGGTCACCTCCACTCAAGGAAGGAGCACGGCACCAGACCCAGCAGCACAAGGTAGTCCGGTCAAACTCACACCCACCCACACCCACTCATGTATTTATCTAACCTATTTTTAAAACTACACAACGTTTTAGCCGCAATAACAGTGCTTTTCTATATCCTTCCTGAATCTAAATTTTTCCAACTTGAAACAATTGCTGCGAGTCCTGTCTTGGCTTGAAATTTTCAGCACGCTATTAACATCCCCTTCATTTATTCCTGTTTTCCATTTATACACCTCGATCATATATCCCTTAATTCTACGCCTTTCGAGAGAGTGCAGATTCAGGGCCCTCAGTCTATCCTCATATGGAAGATTTCTGATACATGGGATCATCTTTGTCATCCTCCTCTGTACGTTTCCCAGAGCATTTATATCCATTCTGTAATACAGTGACCAGAACTGAGCAGCATAGTCTAAATGAGGCCTAACCAAGGATATATAGAGTTGAAGAACAACCTGAGGACTTCTATTATTTATACGTCTAGATATGAAGCCAAGAATTCTGTTAGCTTTATTGCGAACACTAATGCACTGTTGTCTTGGTTTTAGATTCCGGCTGACCAGAACTAAATCCTTTTCGCAGTCAGTAGTATTAAGACCTACATTACTTAGTTTATACGTCGCATGGTTATTTTCATGTCCAACATTTAGAACTTTGCATTTGTCTATATAAAACTGATTCTGCCACTTCTCCGACCATTGCATCAGTCTATTCAAATCATCTAGGAGTGCCCTAGTGTCCTCATTAGAATGAATTGGACGGCCTATTTTGGTGTCATCAGCAAATTTGCTTATGTCGCTATTTATTCCCTCATCTATGTGGTTTATGTAAATTGTGAACAAAAACGGGCCCAACACTGGCCCCTGAGGAACACCGCTTGTGACGTGCCCCCATTCTGATTTCTCCCCATTTAAGCAAACTCTCTGCTGCCTATTTGTCAGCCATGCCTCTACCCAGGAAAAAAATTCTCCTCCTATTCCGTGTGCCTTAAGTTTCCTCAATAGCCTCTGATGTGGAACTCTATCGATGCCTTGCTGAATTCCATATACACAATATCATTTTCATTACAATGATCTACCTCCTCAAACACCTTAGCGAAAAATGTTAGTAAATTCGTAAGACAGGAACGCCCCTTTGAGATTCATTAATCAATCAGTGCCTATCAAGATGGCTATGAACTGCTACAACAATTATTGATTCCATAAATTTTCCCACTATGGAGGTTAGGCTTATTGGTCTATAGTTCGAAGCCAAGGACCTGTCACCTGCCTTGTAAATAGGTATTACATTTTCCATTTTCCACTTATCAGGCACTATGCTAGTTTGAGTCATACGTTAAAAAGATTAGCCAAAGGTATGCTAAGTTCCTCTTTACATTCCTTTAACACCCTTGCAAACAGTTCATCAGGACCTGGGGATTTGTTAGGCTTTAATTTCTCTATTTGTCTGAGGACCATGTCACTAGTTACCGCAATTGTGCATAGTTTGTCCTGTTCTACATAATCTATTATTTCAGGAATATCGCTAGTATTTTCCTGGGTGAAAACTGAGAGGAAGTAGGTGTTGAGAATTTCACACATATCCTTGTCACTATCAGTGATCTGACAAGAGTTACTCTTAAGTGGGTCACTCGCGTCCCTAATCTTACTTCTGTATACCTGAAAGAACCCTTTTGGGTTAGTCTTTGAATCCCTTGCGACCTTAGCCTCATAATCCCTTTTTGCTTTTCTTATTCCTTTCTTTATTTCTCTCTTTAATTGAATATATTGATTTCTTAACTGCCTATTCCCTCTTTTGATACGCCTATATATGTCTCTCTTTTGACCAGTGAGATGTTTTAATCTATTGTTCATCCATTTGGGATCATTTTTGTTAGATCTAATTTCCCTACTCGGAACAAAAGTTGTCTGGGCAGCTAGAACTATGCTCTGAAAAACGTCATATTGGCAACCAAGATCACCTACCTGACCCATAGTCAGGACATCCCAATTTAGCCCACCCAGGTCATTTTTCAGTCCCATGAAGTCAGCCAAGCAAAAATCTGGGACAGTTATCTGGGTAATTCCATGATATGTTGAAACTAAGTGATTTGCGATCACTTTCCCCAAGCTCATGATTAACCTCAAGATTATTAATTAGTGAATCTTTGTTGGTAAGAACCAAGTCAAGCAGATTGTTTCCTCTAGTTGGTTCTGTCACAGCCTGTTCTAAAAAGCAATCCTGAACCGTATCAAGAAAGTCACTAGACTCAAGATTTCCTGTCATATTGTTCCAGTCAGCTTGTCTAAAGTTAAAATCTCCCATTATCACAACATTTTCATATCTAGATGCCTTATGAATTTCGTCCTATAACAGCTTACTGCCCTCCCTATGAAGGCTGGGGGCCTATAAATCACTCCCAAAATTAATTTGTCACGACCCTCGAGAAACTGTCGCCAAACAGATTCTGTTTGATGTTTCTAATCTTATATCATGTCTAAGACAACAATGTAAATTTTCTCTGACACACATCGCCACTCCACCACCCTTCCTGTCGACCCTATCAGTGTGGAATAATTTATAACCTTTTATGTTGCATTCAGAAGGCATTTCTCTATCAGGTTGAACCAAGTCTCTGTTATACCAATAATATCCATATTACCTACACTTGCAAGTAATCTTAGCTCATCTATCTTATTTCTTAGACTCCTACTATTTGTATATTAAACCTTAAGGGAGTTAGTCACTCGTTGCCCACAGCTATCTTTCTTTGTTTCTTGGCCAATTGATTTGCCATTACTAGCAACTTTATTTTGAATATTGTCTTTTAAACATATCCCTGAGGTACTCCGATAATAACTGCTGTTTTTAACCCTAATACTGCAGCCTGATTGTTTCCCACAAACTCCCATACCTCTATAATCTATCAGTTTAAATTCCTAGACAAGTCATCAGTTACCCTCTCAATCGAATTGGCTAATGCAACCACTCCATCCCCAGAGAGATGAACCCCATCCCTTGCATACATATCACGTTTGCCAAAGAAATGTCCCAGTTATCAATGAATGGGATTGCAATTTCCTTGCAGTACCTGTCTAGCCAGTAATTTATACCAGTTGCCCTAGACATCCATTCATTGCCCACTACCTTTCTAGGCATGATGCTACATATGACTGGGATCCCTCCCTTAGACCTAACTATTTCTTTGGCTGACCTGTACTTATCCAGCAGCTCCTGTCTCCTGCCCTTCCCAATGTCATTACCCCCAGCACTAAGACAGATAATGGGCTTGTTCCCATTACCTGACATAATATTATCCAACCTGCTGACTATGTCACCAACATCAGCTGTCTGTCTGACCTTTCTGTCTCTATTTCAAAAAGCACGGTCCACGTATCTTACCTGAGAATCTCCTACTATTAAAATATTCTTACCTTGATTAGCAGGGGAATCAGTGGTACCTTCAACCTCACTAACCATTGAAGTGCACTCATCCTGGAAAACAGAGAATCGATTTCCTACCTGCATATCTTCTCTGTTAACCCTCCTTATCTTCCTTCTTCCTGAACTGTGAACCACTTGCCACTTAAAACGGCTGCCACTATCACTGCTATTGACCATTTCCTCTTTACCAGCTAGATCCTTCTCACACTCACTCCCAAACTCATCTAGGCGAAGCTTCAACCTCCTATTTTCCTCCTGAAGAAGTAGAACTTCCTTCTTCAACACTTTAACCTGAGATTCTAAAACATTACAACAAGCCATGGTGCTTGGTAACACCCCACACTAACTCCCAGAGCTTAGGACAGGTATGACCGCAGTTGACCACTGACCTCAGCTAAATTTTACCCTTACGATATCCACCTTATACCCGCTTATAACATTCTTCCATTCGTTCTTACCACTGCAGCGGCATTAACTTTAAGCTGCCAAGAGATCATTTATGTTTTATCAGACGTAAATGTAACTTGCCATCACTTTCCCCATGATGATATTGATGAAGGCTGTGCTTGTTGTAAATGAGAGCATCTGGCAATTTTTTCTTGCATAATATCAGGGTTCATTTATCTGCAATGCCATGGGATTCTTGAATAAGTGAAGGTCACTGAAGTAATCATTAGATAACATCTTATCAAATACAATTGTGGAATAATGACTTTGAGTATCTGTTCATAGGAAGCTGCTCTATGTGTAATCGCTAGGGAAATATAGTGCAGAGTTGGAAACTCCGAGTGCTTGTAGTTATGTCAAGTGTCTTTGGTGCCATACTACAACATGATGCAAAAACGAGTGTTCGTTATAAACAAAAAAAAAAAAGAGGACTGGCCTACAAAAATAAATATCTGTTCTCCAAAACTAGAAAAGTAACTGTAATGCAAAAAACAGGAAATCAGATTTCAAATCTGTGAATGGACCACACTGACCAACAATGCCTGGACAGGAAAAATATAATTTTATTTCGAAAAACAATTTACTGTACAACAAAAAAATTTCACAGTGCTGTATAACTGTACTGAAATATCAACTACTGTCCAGTTAAAGCAGCAATGATTTACAAAAACAAGTCATTTTACCCCCCCCCCCAAAAAAAGGTCACCTTGCAACAAACTGTACTTAAAATAAGCAAGTTACTGTACCTCAAAAACAAGCAAAAAAATCAGTGTACTACAAAAAAATCAGTGTACTACGAATGTAAGTTACTGTACTACATATGTAAGTTACTGTACTACATATGTAAGTTACTGTACTACATATGTAAGTTACTGTACTACATATGTAAGTTACTGTACTACATATGTAAGTTATTGTACTACATATGTAAGTTACTGTACTACATATGTAAGTTACTGTACTACATATGTAAGTTACTGTACTACATATGTAAGTTACTGTACTACATATGTAAGTTACTGTACTACATATGTAAGTTATTGTACTACATATGTAAGTTACTGTACTACATATGTAAGTTACTGTACTACATATGTAAGTTACTGTACTACATATGTAAGTTACTGTACTACATATGTAAGTTACTGTACTACATATGTAAGTTACTGTACTACATATGTAAGTTACTGTACTACATATGTAAGTTACTGTACTACATATGTAAGTTACTGTACTACATATGTAAGTTACTGTACTACATATGTAAGTTACTGTACTACATATGTAAGTTACTGTACTACATATGTAAGTTACTGTACTACATATGTAAGTTACTGTACTACATATGTAAGTTATTGTACTACATATGTAAGTTACTGTACTACATATGTAAGTTACTGTACTACATATGTAAGTTATTGTACTACATATGTAAGTTACTGTACTACATATGTAAGTTATTGTACTACATATGTAAGTTACTGTACTACATATGTAAGTTACTGTACTACATATGTAAGTTATTGTACTACATATGTAAGTTATTGTACTACATATGTAAGTTACTGTACTACATATGTAAGTTATTGTACTACATATGTAAGTTACTGTACTACATATGTAAGTTACTGTACTACATATGTAAGTTATTGTACTACATATGTAAGTTACTGTACTACATATGTAAGTTACTGTACTACATATGTAAGTTATTGTACTACAAAAATAAGTTTATGAGCTACAAAAACAAGTCAGTGTACTACAAAAGCAAGCCATTATACTACTAATATCAGTCACTGCACTACAAAACCAAATCACTGTACTACAAATGCAAGTCATTATACTACGAAAGCAAGTCACTGTGCTACAAAATAATGGTTATAATAACCATTAATATTGGTGCACTGGTAAGCCAACGGAAGGCCTCGGTCAGATGACCATAAGCTCCAGTAGTGGGTCATCATATGACTAAGACCCGCGTCAGGACACACACTTGTCCTGTTTCCTGAAAAAACTTACCTAACCTAACTACAAAAACAAGTCACTGTACCACAAATACAATTTACTGTACTACAAAACCAAGTCACTGTACCTAAACAATGTCACTGTACTACAAAACCAAGCCACTGTATCTAAACAATGTCACTGTACTACAAAACCAAGTCACTGTATCTAAACAATGTCACTGTACTACAAAACCAGGTCACTGTACCTATAAAAAATCACTGTACTGCAAAACCAAGTCACTGTACCTAAACAATGTCACTGTACTACAAAACCAGGTCACTGTACCTATAGAAATTCACTGTACTGCAAAACCAAGTCATTACACTATAACAAATAAGTCACTCTACTACAGCAGCAAGTTAATATGCTGGAAATACATGTGACTGTCATGAAAACAGGTTACAGTAACACGAAACTCACTGTACCGTGACAACTTTCGTCTGCACCGCAAAAAACTACTGCAATACAATAACAAGTCACTGGACTTAAAAAAAATAAATAATTGCTCTACAAGAACATGTGACCTTTCTTTAAAAACAGTTCAATGTACTACAAAAATAAGTCACTGAACTACAAAAATAAGTCACCGAACTACAAAAATAAGTCACCGAACTACAAAAATAAGTCACCGAACTACAAAAATAAGTCACCGAACTACAAAAATAAGTCAGCGAACTACAAAAATAAGTCACCGAACTACAAAAATAAGTCACCGAACTACAAAAATAAGTCACCGAACTACAAAAATAAGTCACCG
>NC_091299.1:47560158-47595158 GCF_038502225.1 Cherax quadricarinatus | reverse complement strand
CAAGAGAACCCAAACCCAGGTGCAAGAGCAAACATACCCTCCTCTAGAGAGATCCACAGAGGAAATTCAACCATGACAACCCCAATGCAACTGAATAATCTAAACCAAAACCCACACACTGTTTCCACTGTTCCCACCCCTACATCACAAACCCCACCCCTACAGTTACCCCATAGGCACTCTGCACCCACCCCTCTCATCACAAACCCCATCCCGACTGCAACTTCCCATAGGCCCCCACCAGTGCTCCCGCTTCCCTAACCCCAATATTCTCCCCAGACCACAGTTTTAGAAAAGTTGAAGATTTGGTACATGAATGCAAATGGAATAATGAATAAATGTGAGGAGTGGCATGAAAGAATCAATGAGATGTCCCCAGACATCATAGCAATCACAGAAACAAAACTCACTGAGACAATAACATATGCAATCTTCCCACCTGCATATCAGATCCTGAGGAAAGACAGAAGGAGCAGAGGGGAAGGAAGGGTTGCAGAAACGGAAGGAATGGATGAGATTGGAGAAAGGGATAGCTACAATTCAGTCTGGGAACATATGGTAGCCATTGCAGTGATGTATATAACCCACCATAGAACTGCAGGAGGCCAAGAGAGGAATACAATGAGAGCAACACAGCAATGGTGGACACACTAGCTGAGGTGGCCCTAAGAGCTCACTCGAGCAGAGGAAAGTTACTGGTTATGGGCGATTTCAACCACAGGGAGAATGATTAAGAAAATCTGGAGCCACAGGGGTCTTAAAACATGAATATCCAAGATGATGGATGTGGTTCTGGAAAAACTAATGCAGCAACATGTAACGTACACTATCAGAGAGAGAGGGGATGATGAACCAGCGAGACTGGACCTCGTGTTCACCTTGAGCAGCTCAGACATTGAGGACATCACATATGAAAGGCCTCTTGGAGCTAGTGATCACATAGTTATAAGCTTTGAATGCATAGAAAAGTTACAAATGGAGATGGTGACAGGAGTTAAATGGGAAAAGCCAATCTATAAAAGCGGGGACTACACAGGTATGAGGAACTTCCTGCAGGAGGTTCAATTGGACAGAGAATTGGTAAGAAAGTCAGCAAACGAAATGGACTATGTAACAACAAAATGTAAGGAGGCAGAAGAAAGGTTTGTTCCCAAGGGTAACAGAAATAATGGGAAGACCAGAACGAGCCCTTGGTTTACCCGAAGGTGTAGGGAGGCAAAAACTAAGTGTACTAGAGAATGGAAAAAGCACAGAAGGCAACGGACGCAGGAAAATAAAGAGATTAGTCGAAGAACGAGAAACGAGTATGCACAGATAAGGAGGAAGGCCAGTGACAGTACAAAAACATGATAGCATCGAAAGTCATGTCTGACCCAAAATTGCTTTATAGCCACATTAGGAGGAAGACAACAGTCAGAGACCAGTTAATCAGGCTGAGGAAAGAATGTGGGGAGCTCACAAGAAACGATCAATAGGTATGTGAGGAGCTCAACACGAGCTGTAAGGAAGTATTTTCAGTAGAGACAGGGAGGGCTATGGGAAGACAGAACAAAGGGGGACACCAACAAGGGTTATACCAACTAGTGTTGGATGAAATAAACAACTGAGGAGGAGGTGAAGAAGCTGCTAAGTAGCCTTGATACTTATATATATATATATATATATATATATATATATATATATATATATATATATATATATATATATATATATATATATATATATATATATATATATATATATATATATATATATATATATATATATATATATATATATATATATATATATATATATATATATATATATATATATATATATATATATATATATATATATACATATATGTCGTGCCGAATAGGCGGAACTTGCGATCTTGGCTTAAACAGCAACGCTCATCTTGCCATATAGGACAAGTGAAAATTTGTGTATGCAATACTTTCGCCAAAATATTCCAAACCTAACGAAAAAAAATATATTTGATTGTGTTTGTTTAGTACTAAATTATTGTAAACGTATTTAAAATATATTTAGTTTGGTTAGGCTAAAATATATTGCTCTTGTTACAATAAGGTTAGGTAAGTTTTCTAAGATTCTTTTGGTGCAAAATTAAATTTTTTTACATTAACATTAATGAAAAAAATATATCTTTAAACGTATAAGAAGAAAATTCAGAAAGGGCTTAATTTTAAATGAGTTCTATTTCTATTCTATTCTATTTGATTCGCCGGTATGGTATCCCGGCCCGGGTGTTTTCCATTTTGGTGACCCGGCATTGGCTCCCCGGGTAGGGAAGTGTCGTGTATCTTTTCTTGCGCATGCGTTGCAGTTCTTCAGCGGGAAGGGGAGGGGGGTACCTCACCGGCTTTATGGCCAGATGACGTACCAAACGTTAGTGTGCACTAACGGTGGCTGGTGTGTAGTGCAATGGAGGCCCAAAGCAGGCCCTCACAGCGACTTCAGCGGGGAGGCGGTTGACGTGCAATGACTGGAAGTAAGGTTTCCAAGTCCCTGACCGCTACGTACACAAGATGTGCTGCCTCATCCTCTCGGGCCTGCCCCACTTGGGTCATTGGGAAATGTCTACGGCCAAGGGGCATCGTAGCCGGGCAGTCTAACAGGTAGTGCACCAAGGGCTTCGGAACCATTCGGTCACAATGGGCACAGAGCTCCTCTCGTGCCCGTTCAACAATCCGCGCAGTGGTGGGATACCCTAAGCGTAGGCGGTGGATATGAACCCTCAGTTCTCTGGACTGTGTCCGAATACTTGGAAGGGGCACCCTGTGGGTCGCCCTGACATACCAGCGGAGGCTCCGTGAATCCCCAGGGTTAGGGAGTGGGCGCCTGGCCGCACCGGCAGCCCACAGCGCAATCAGGCTGAGGCTAATGGAGATTGCAGCACGTGGCTGTGCCTCGAGGGTTGCAGTCCTAGCAGTCTCATCTGCAGCATCATTGCCAGGGATACCCACATGGCTCGGGATCCAGTTGATGGTGGCCCTGCGACCCTGGGCCATGTGAGTCTGCAGGTCACCCCGGATGGATGTGGTTAAGTGTATGTTGTCCTTTGGCTCTCTGTGCATAATTGCTTGGATCGCCGCCTTGGAATCAACGTGGATGACGGGGGGATGCTGATGGTCTGCAAGAGCATGCTGCAGAGCTTGTTGGATGGCAAAGAGTTCAGCCTGGAGGATGGTGCAATGGTCTGCGAGGCGCCAACCTGCTGTCAGATTGCTGTGGAATATCCCAGCAGCTGTGCGGCCTGCCACTGGGTCTCTAGAGCCATTGGTGTAATATGGCACACACCCTGGGCCTTCCGCACCCATAATGCTAGCCGAGGCAAGTCGTTGCAGAATGTCCTGGGTGCAATGCCTCTTGCTGTCTGGTAGGGTTGTCCAGTGCACCGCCAACAGCTCTGGTGCCCAAGGGGCCGGCACCGTGTAGTTCGCTGCCAGTATGTTGCAGCGAACTACACAGTGGAGCAACGTCACGGGCAGGAGCTTCCGTGTGGCATCTGTTACCGACCACATCCATAGGCGGCCGGGATACAGTGGAATGACTTGTCCCTGGCGGACCCGTAAATCCCTCATCGGTTTGTCAGCCCCTGGAAATCGGAGATACTTTGCGATCCTCTTGGCAGCTACCATTTGGATCCTGTCTTCAAGGGGCTGCAGCTGCGCCTCAAGGTTCAGAGCCACTGCACTGGCCCACCTAGGAGCCCCCAGCATGGCCCGTACAGTTGTGTTCTAGATCACACAGAGGGATTTGATGTTTGCGGGTCTGGCGTGAACCAGAGCAAGTGCCCCATTGTCAATGAGGGAACGTATTGCTTGGATGTAGAACAACCTCATGACCTCGATGCTGGCCCCAACCCTAGGGTTGGCCATGGCACTCAATCCCCTGACCCTCTGCAGAGCCCTCTCTTTAATGTGGTGCACATGTTTCTGGAAGGTGAGGCGCCTGTCAATGTAGATGCCTAGGTACCTATAACTGTGAACCCACTCCAGGTCGAAAAATGAGTTCTTGCTAATTGACCAGTTTTACATATTCGGCACGACATAGGTTGGAAGGACGGTGTAAGGGAGGTTTCGTGGGCGAGGGGCTTCGACTTCCAGCAGGCGTGCATGAGCGTGTTCGATAGGAGTGAATGGAGACGAATGGTATTTGGGACCTGACGATCTGTTGGAGTGCGACCAGGGTAATATTTAGTGAGGGGATTCAGGGAAACCGGTTATTTTTATATAGCCGGACTTGAGTCCTGGAAATGGGAAGTACAATGCCTGCGCTCTGAAGGAGGGGCTCGGGATATTAGCAGTTTGGAGAGATATGTTGTGTATCTTTTTAAGTATATGCTTCTAAACTGTTGTGTTCTGAGCACCTCTGCAAAAACAGTGATTATGTGTGAGTGAGGTGAAAGTGTTGAATGATGATGAAAGTATTTTCTTTTTGGGAATTTTCTTTCTTTTTGGGTCACCGTGCCTCGGTGGGAGACGGTCGACTTGTTGAATATATATATATATATATATATATATATATATATATATATATATATATATATATATATATATATATATATATATATATATATATATATATATATATATATATATATATATATATATATATATATATATAAATATATATATATATATATATATATATATATATATATATATATATATATATATATATATATATATATCTATGTATATATATATTTATATATATATAAATATATATATATATATATATATATATATATATATATATATATATATATATATATATATATATATATATATATATATATACAATAAGATCACAGTAAACAGGTGATTTCAAAATATGCAAAACAACCACTCTGAAAGAATAGAGAAATTCCAAGCGCTTTCGTGAGTAGTCACGAAAGCGCTTGGAATTTCTCTATTCTTTCAGAGTGGTTGTTTTGCATATATATATATATATATATATATATATATATATATATATATATATATATATATATATATATATATATATATATATATATATATATATATATATATATATATATATATATATATATTATATATGTATATATATATATATATATATATATATATATATATATATATATATATATATATATATGTATGTATGTATGTATGTATGTATGTATGTATGTATGTATGTATGTATATATATATATTCACAATTTTAACATCATTCTGGTGCGTATCTAAACCTCGAAGTTTAGGAGAATAACAGAATTGTTTCCTCCCAACGCTTAACAATGCTTTATTCCAAGTAAAGCAGGTGTGAAGACCCAGCACTCTGCTTGCCTTCCTCACATCTACGACATGACTTGCTCAACAGATGAATAAAATACTTTGACATGCTGCTGCTGAATGAGAAATATTGTGTAACGAGAGCGAAAATGCAGTAGGAAAGGTTCGCTTTAGAACCTTAAGTGCAACCTATTCTGGGTTCATTACGCTCTTGTGTTGAAAATTTCACCTTAGAGAGTGCTTCACTTTGATATAAAATTAAACAAAAAAAATATTGCGTGACACATTTTTGCAAGCGAAAATGAGTTGCGTCAGGCAGTTTAATTATTGAAGATGCAAGTGACCCTTAACTTTAAAATACTTTAATAAAAGACTCCTAAGGCTCTTTCATACAATTAATATAAGCAAAACTTAAGTTTCTTTATTGTAAAATGTCACACTCCGTTATATTTATACATATATATATATATATATATATATATATATATATATATATATATATATATATATATATATATATATATATATATATATATATATATATATATATATATATAAATATATATATATATATATATATATATGTATATATATACTTATATATATATATGTATATATATACTTATATATATATATATATGTATATATATACTTATATATATATATATATGTATATATATACATATATGTCGTGCCGAATATGTAAAACTGGTCAATTAGCAAGAACTTATTTAAAATTAAGCCCTTTCTAAAATTTTCTCTTATACGTTTAAAGATATATTTTTTTCATTAATGTTAATGTATAAAATTTTAATTTTGCACCAAAAGAATCTTAGAAAACTTACCTAACCTTATTATAACAAGAACAATTTATTTTAGCCTAACCCAACTATATATATTTTAGATTTGTTTACAATCATTTAATACTAAACAAACACAGTGAAATATATTTTTTTCGTTAAGTTCAGAATGTTTTTGGTGAAATTATTGCATACACAAACTTTCACTTGTCCTATATGGCATGATGAGCGTTGCTATTTAAGCCAAGATCGCAAGTTCTGCCTATTCGGCACGACATATATATATATATATATATATATATATATATATATATATATATATATATATATATATATATATATATATATATATATATATATATATATATATATATATATATATATATGTATATATATATATATATATATATATATATATATATATATATATATATATATATATATATATATATATATATATATATATATATATATATATATATATATTTTTTTTTTTTTTTTTTTTTTTTTCAACAAGTCGGCCGTCTCCCACCGAGGCAGGGTGACCCAAAATAGAAAGAAAACAATTTTCTTCTTATTCTTTTTACAGGAAAAGGGGTTACTAGCCCATTGTTCCCGGCATTTTAGTATTTTAGTTGACTTTTACAACACGCATGGCTTACGGAGGAAAGATTCTTATTCCACTTCCCCATGGATATAAAAGGAAAAGTAATAAGACCAAGAACTATTAAGATAAAATCAAAGAAAACTCAGATGAGTGTGTATAAATAAATGTGTACATGTATGTGTAGTGTGACCTAAGTGTAAGTAGAAGTAGCAAGACATGCCTGTAATCTTGCATATTTATGAGACAGACAAAAGACATCAGCAATCCTACCATCATGTAAAACAATCACAGGCTTTCGTTTTACACTCACTTGGCAGGACGGTTGTACCTCCCTGGATGGTTGCTGTCTAACAACCTACTACCTACCATATATATATATATATATGTATATATATATATATATATATATATATATATATATATATATGTATATATATATATATACATATATATATATATATATATATATATATATATATATATATATATATATATATATATATATATATATATATATATATATATATATATATATATATGTATATATATATATATATATATATATATATATATATATATATATATATATATATATATATATATATATATATACATATATATATATATATATATATATATATATATATATATATATATATATATATATATATATATATATATATATATATATATATATATATATATATATATATATATATATATATATATATATATATATATACATATATGCAATAAGATCACAGTAAACAGGTGATTTCAGAATATGCAAAACAACCACTGTGAAAGAATAGAGAAATTCCAAGCGCTTTCGTGGCTACTCACATTATCAAGGAACAATAAATGTAATGCATCAAAGGAAGGCATATAAAGGGTCTAGCCCACTTCTCACTATCACATCCCACAACAAAGCAACAACTGATGCACGACTCATAAGAAAGGGAACACTACAGCAGGCCTGCTGGCCCAACTAGCCAGGCCCAACTAAACCTACAAATAACTGTTCCTATGTCCACTATTATTCTTCACATCAAGATAGAGTTAAACTCTGTTTTCTCATCAATGTTTTTGAGAGCTTTACGTATTTGTAGCCCAGAGTTCATAGATGAGGAAATATCGAAAATTTATGAAATAGGTAATGATTTGAAATCCCCAAGAAACGTAATTGATAAATCTTTTAAAATTGCTAGAAATACTTTTTACAATCCAAAAAGGGACAACCAGCCTTATTCAACTACTACTGCTACTACTATTACTACTACTACTACTACTACCACCACCACTATATCATCCTGCCTATATATACCCCTTCCTGCTCTACTTGTCTTTAATGCGACTTTGTAAATGGTCCAAGTCGGACTGAAACGCCATCGTAAACTCCTCTGTTCTATGTGCGTGTTATTTGTGTATCGTTCCAGTCACTGTATTGTGCCTTTTTTTTTTTGTTATTTATGTTGGTTCTCTGTTACCATGAAAACTTGGTTGATATGCCTTCTCTTCTTAAGACTTTTAATATCAAAGTTGTATTTAAAAAATCTTGATACAGTAAAAAAAACTTTTGATAAAGAATTCTCCCCAAAACGCTGACTGATTTGTCTATAAGATTCCTTGCAAAATTTGCCATAAAGTTTATTACGGTCAAACTGGTAAAAATCTCGAACTAAGATTAAAACAACATAAATATAGCATTAGAACTGGACAAGATTCCAATGCTCTATTTATTCATATGAGAGATTTTAACCATCCAATTGATTTTAAAAAAGTTGAGAAAGTTGTATTAAGCAAGTCCATGGTCGACAGGCATATAATTGAATCTTGTTTCATAAAAAGCAGTTTTGACAATAATATGAATATATCCTTTTATAATTAACAGAATTTGGGAAGAATTTAATAATACACTGGACAAATAATAAATTTTAAAATTCTTAATTCTTCGGTAAAATAGTTTGTTGGTGGGTTATGTAAAGAACCTGTCTAGTTGGGCCAGTAGGCCTGCTGCAGTGTTCCCTTTCTTATGAGTCGTGCGTCAGGTGTTCCTTTGTTGTGGGATGTGATAGTGAGGTGTTGTCTAGACCCTTTATATGCCTTCCTTTTATGCATTACTTTTATTGTTCCTTTATAATGTGAGTAGTCACGATAGCGCTTGGAATTTCTCTATTCTTTCACAGTGGTTGTTTTGCATATATATATATATATATATATATATATATATATATATATATATATATATATATATATATATATATATATATATATATATATATATATGTATATATATATATACATACATATATATATATATATATATATATATATATATATATATATATATATATATATATATATATATATATATATATATATATATATATATATGTACCAGCCATCGAAGGACACGCTGGTGTGGACGCCTCTGAGCTGATTTCATTCTACTCCTTGTTTGTTTACCAGCTGTTGAGAAATGGGATTACCAGTTAAGTTTAAATATAGGGAAACTTAACTTAGAAAGACAGCTCATCGCCTGCACAGCCGCCCCAGCAGACGAGGTCTTGAGAAGCTGTCGAAGTCATGTCTCAACGGGCTGTAATGAGATCATATTATGTAAACAATAATTTACCCCTAGGGGGTGTTATGTCAGCATATTTCATTCACTGATGGCTGACAAACTTACCTGTGTGGACTCAAAGGTCCACATATCACCGGTGTTTATGATAAGTGACTAACTCACGACTTTATACTCAACTGTGCAGTCAATAGTAGTACATCACGAGTTAGAAGACTTACCTGGGTATATGTATCTGACCCATAATTACGCCCGGATATCCGTTGAGTTGATTGAAGAATAGTGTTCTTTGAAGAATGTCACACTACACTCTGTTGGATCGCAACACTCGTTGTTACTCTGTTCATCAATAATTGTTCACACAATATCACTAAGAAGTTGATCACACTTCTCTGTAAGTGTTTCTCGTGTTTTGTGAGACACTTTGTTCACACTAACGCACAGATCGTTCTTTGTTGGTTATCCTGGCATCAGTGTCACTCTCAGTAGAGTCAAAAGTAATCTGAAGACGCCACAGCACCCCATGCCGTCACTGCCCCCAGCACAAAGGAAAAGCTGACCTAGTACTTTTGCTTCCTTGCCACTTCCTCGATGAAGCAAAGCAGAATGTTTGTTTTTTGCTGTCTTAAGCATAAACAACAATGTACACTATCTTTACCATGGTAATAAAGTGGGAGCAGGATTTTCCTTAATTGTTCTGCTAAGGTAAGAGATGAACTGTCTTTTATTAAGCTACACTTTGCAACACAGGACCGCACGGAGGGCGTCGAGCCACGTCACATACTGGTACTGCATCTTGTGTCAATTACTCGCTGTAGCAGTAAACAAGATATTTGCCCCTTCTGAGAGGGCTGGGCCCCTCAGGGCTGAAAGGGGCTGAAGGGGCTGAAGGGGGCTGAAGGGGGCTGATACCCCATCCTGGAGAAAATTTCTCCACGCCAGCTAAGCAAGCAGTATATTATATTACTGAACCTATGGAACGAGTGGTATTGAACATTAACAACACTGCACTAGCCAAGAAGTCGAACCCATGCTGTTTTGGCCCACCTTATGGTGAACGAAAACGCATGGCACTTAAGACCACTTTAAACACTCAATACCACTCCGTTCGTAGGGCACAATATATAAAATACTGCTCGTTGTACTAGTACACCAAACAGGGACTAGAATGAAATTAGCCTAGAGTCATCCACACCATCGTATGTACTTGGGCAGGGAGTACAACATCCAGTTCCACTGGATGCACTCTTAAGGATTATATGGTCCAGTGGATTAAGGAGTCGTGAGTTTCCGCCCACCTTGAGGCAGGCCAAAGCAGCATGGGTTCGAGTCCTTGGCTAGTCAGAAGTGTTGTTATTGATTAATACCACTCGTTCGTAAGGCACAATAATATATTATATATATATATATATATATATATATATATATATATATATATATATATATATATATATATATATATATATATATATATATATATATATATATGCAATAAGATACAGTAAACAGGTGATTTTAAAATATCGAAATAACCACTGTGAAAGAGTGAGGAAATTCAAGCGTTTTCGTGACAATGTGAGTAGTCACGACAGCGCTTGGAATTTCACTACTCTTTCACAGTGGTTGTTTTGCATATATATATATATATATATATATATATATATATATATACATATATATATATATATATATATATATATATATATATATATATATATATATATATATATATATATATATATATATATATATATATATATATATATATATATATATATGTGTGTGTGTGCTGAATATATAAAACTTACGATCTTGGCTTCAATAGCAATGCTCATCTTACCATATAGGACAAGCAAAAATTTGTGTATGCAATAATTTCGTAAAAATTATTCTGAACCTAACGAAAAAATATATTTCATTGTGTTAGTTTACTATTAAATTATTAAATTACTGCATACCTATCTAAAATGATGAGAAATGCTTTACCAGCTAAGGTTAATGATTAAATATATGGAGTACTTAGCTGATAAGACAGCTCATCGTCCACACAGCCGCCCCTGAAGACAAGGTCTTGAGAAGCTGTATCATCCACTTCTTAACGGGCTGAAAAAGATTACATAATGTATGATAATAAATTACCCCTAGGGAGTGTTTGGACTCAAAAGTCCGCACCTCACTGCCGACTATAGGTTGATTACAAACTCCTTGCAAAACAAGAACGCAGTCCCTGAATCTACAAGAAATTCATAACCCACCTTGCTCTTGTAGTGTGAGCTATGGTGTTCTTTACACCCTCGACAGATATCTGTGACTTGATAGAAGCTGAGGTGTCCGTGGATGTCCACGTCTTCCATAGTCTAGGAATACGCACACTGGTACACTATGTTCCACAAGGTTTTTCTTTATTTTTCACAATCTTATCACTGAAGAAGCTGATCACACTTCTCTGTAAGTGCTTATTGTGTTTTGTGAGACACTTTGTTCACACTGACGCACGGATCAGTGTTCTTTGTTGGTTATCCTGGTATCAGCGTGACTCTCAGTAGAGTCAAAAGTAATCTGACCTCACAGCGTCCTACGCCGCTCCAATGCCTCTCGAACATAAAGGAAAAGCTGACCTAGTACTTTTTGCTTCCTTGCTAAATTTCCTCCATGAAGCAAAGCAGAATGCTTGATTCTTGCTGTCTTAAGCATAGGACACAATGTACACTATCTTTACCATGGTAATAAAGTGGGAGCAGGATTTTCCTTAATTGTCCTGCTAAGGTAAGAGATGGACTGTCTTTTATTAGACTACACTTTGCAACCCTGGACTCTTGCAAGGAGCGGCGGTCGCTTGATGACGTCACATACTTGTACTGCATCTGGGATCAATTACTTGCTGTAGCAGTAAACAAAATGCTTGCCCCTTCTGAGACTGGGCTGGGTCCCTCAGGGCTGAAAGGGGCTGAAAGGGGCTGAAGGGGGCTAATACCTTCTTGGAGAAAAATTTATCCACATAAAAACATATTTAGTTGTATTAGGCTAAAAATAAATTGTGCTTTTAATATTAAGGTTAGGTAAGTTTTCTTAGATCCTATTGGTGCAAAATTACAAATTTTAACATTAACATTAATGAAAAATATTGTCTCTTAAAGTATAAGAGAAAATATTAGAAAGGACTAAATTTTAAATGAGTTCTTACTAATTGACCAGTTTTACCTATTAGGCACGACATATATATATATATATATATATATATATATATATATATATATATATATATATATATATATATATATATATATATATATATATATATATATATATATATATATAATATATATATATATATATACATATATATATATATATATATATATATATATATATATATATATATATATATATATATATATATATATATAATATATATATATATATATATATATATATGTATATATATATATATATATATATATATATATATATATATATATATATATATATATATATATATATATATATATATATATATATATATATATATCTTAACAAGTCTGCCATTTCCCACCGAGGCAGGGCGGACCCAAGAAGAAAGAAAATCCTCAAAATGAAAAAATACTTTCATCATCACTCAACACTTTCACCTCACACATACATAATCACTGTTTTTGCACAGGTGCTCAGAATACAACAGATTAGAAGCATATACGTATAAAGATACACAGCATATCCTTCCAAACTGCCAATATCCCAAACCCCTCCTTTAAAGTGCAGGCAATGTACATCCCATTTCCTGGACTCAAGTCCGGCTATATAAAAATAACCGGTTTCCCCGAATCCCTTCAATAAATATTACCCTGCTGGCACTCCAACAGCTCGTGAGGTCCCAAATACCATTCGTCTCCATTCACTCCTATTTAACATGCTCATGCACGCTTGGTGGAAGTCCAAGCCCCTCGCCCACAAAACCTCCTTTACCCCCTCCCTCCAACTTTTTCGAGGACGACCCCTACCCGCCTTCCTTCCACTACAGAGTTATATGTTCTCTATGTCATTCTGCTTTGATCCATTCTATGTAAATTACCAAACCACCTCGAAAACCCTTCTTCAGCCCTCTGACTAATACTTTTATTAACTCCACTCCTTCTCCTATTTTCCACACTCCGAATTTTCTGCATAATATTTACACCACACATTGCCCTTAGACAGGACATCTCCACTACCTCCAACCGCCTCCTCTCTGCAGCATTTACAACCCAAGCTTCACACCCATATAATAGTGTTGGTACTACTATACTTTCATACATTCCCTTCTTTGCCTCCATAGATAGCATTTATTGTCTCCATATATACCTCAATGCACCACTCGCCTTTTTTTCCTTCATCAATTCTATGATTAACCTCATCTTTCATAAATCCATTCGCTGACACATCAACTCCCAAATATCTGAAAACATTCACTCCTTCTAAACTCCTCCCCAATTTGATATCCAATTTTTTTTTATCTAAATCATTTGATACCCTCATCACCTTACTCTTTTATATGTTAACTTTCAACTTTCTACCTTTACACACACTCCCAAACTCGTCCACTAACCTTTTCAATTTTTCTTTAGAATCACCCATAAGCACAGCATCATCAGTAAAAAGTAACTGTGTCAATTCCCATTTTGTATTTGATTCCCCATAATTTAATCCCACGCCTCTCCTGAACACCCTAGCATTTACTTCGTTTACAACCCCATCTATAAATATATTATACAAACTTGGTGAAATTACGCATCCCTGTCTAAGACCTAATTTTACCTGGAAGTAGTCTTCCTCTCTTCTACAAACACTTACATGAGCCTCACTATCCTCATAAAAACTCTTTCAAGCATTTAGTAACTTACCACCTATTCCATGTACTTGCAATATCTGCCACATTGCTCCCCTATCCACTCTATCATATGCCTTTTCTAAATCCATAAATGCAATAAAAACTTCCCTACCTTTATCTAAATACTGTTCACAGATATGCTTCAATATAAACACTTGATGAACACATCCCCTACCCACTCTAAAGCCTCCTTGCTCATCTGCAATCCTACATTCTGTCTTACCTCTAATTCTTTCAATAATAACCCTAATGTACACTTTACTGGTGTACTCAGTGAACTTATTCCCCCTTTCCTTTATATAAAGGGACTATACATGCTCTCTGCCAATCCCTAGTTACCTTCCCCTCTTTCATACATTAAACAAAAATACCAACCACTACAACATTATATCCCCCCCTGCGTTTAGCATTTTTGTCATGAGCCCATCAGTTCCAGCTGCTTTACCCCCTTTCCTTGTACGTAATTCCTCACGCACCTCCCCCACACTCACATCTCTTCTTCACTCCTAGAAGATGGTATACCTCCCCTAGCCTGTGCATGAAATTACCGCCTCCCATTCTTCGTCGACATTTAAAAGTTCCTAAAAAATATTCTCGCCATCTACCCAATACCTCAGTCCCCCCATCTACTAACTCCCCTACTCGGTTTTTAACTGACAAATCCATTCGTTCCCTAGGCTTTCTTAACTTGTTTAACTCAAGCCAAGATTTTTCTTATTTTCAATAAAATATCTTGACAGTGCCTCTCCCACTCTATCATCTGCTCTCCTTTGCATTCTCTCACCACTCTCTTCACCTTTCTTTTACTCTCTATATACTCTGCTCTTCTTATAACACTTCTGCTTTGTTAAAACCTCTCATAAGCTACCTTTTTCTCTTTTATCACACCTTTTCCTTCATCATTCCAACAATCACTCCTCTTTCCTTCTGCACCCACGCTCTTATAACCACAAACTTCTGCCCCACATTCTAATACTGCATTTTTAAATCTATTCCAACCCTCTTCAACCCGCCACTACTCATACTTGCACAATCCCATCATTCTGCCAATTGTTGCTTATATCTCACCCGAAGTACTTCCTCCCTTAGTTTATACACTTTCACCTCCCTCTTACTTGGTGTTGCCATTTTCCTCTTGTCCCATCTACCTCTTACTCTAACTGTAGCTACAACTAACTAATGGTCCGATATATGAGTTGCCCCTCTATAAACGTGTACATCCTGGAGCCTACCCATCAACCTTTTATCCACCAATATATAATCTAACAAACTACTTTCATTACGTGCTACATCATACCCTGTATATTTATTTATCCTCTTTTTTATAAAATATGTGTTACCTATTACCAAACCTCTTTCTACACATAGCTCAATTAAAGGCTCCCCATTTTCATTTACCCCTGGCACCCCAAATTTACGTATTACTCCCTCCACAACATTTTTACCCACTTTAGCATTGAAATCCCCAACCACAAGTACTCTCATACTTGGTTCAAAACTCCCAACGCATTCACCCATTTCCCAAAATCTCTCTCTCTCCTCTGCACTTCTCTCTTCTCCAGGTGCATATACGCTTACTATAACCCACTTTTCACATCCAATCTTTATTTTACTCCACATAATCTTTGAATTAATACATTTATAGTCCCTCTTTTTCTGCCATAGCTTATCCTTCAACATTATTGCTACTCCTTCCTTAGCTCTAACTCTGTTTGAAACCCCTGACCTAATCCCATTTAGTCCTCTCCACTGAAACTCCCCCTCTCCCTTCAGCTTTGTTTCACTTAAAGCCAGGACATCCAGCTTCTTCTCATTCATAACATCCACAATCATTTCTTTCTTATCATTCGCACAACATCCACGCACATTCAGACTTCCCACTTTGACAATTTTCTTATTATTATTCTTTTTAGTAATTATTACAGGAAAAGGGGTTACTTGTCCATTGTTCCCAGCATTTTAGTTGACTTTTACAACACGCATGGCATACGGAGGAAAGATTCTTATTCCACTTCTCCATGGATATAAAAGGAAAAGTAATAAGAACAAGAACTATTGAGATAAAATCAAAGAAACCTCAGATGAGTGTGTATAAATAAACGTGTACATGTATATGTAGTGTGACCTAAGTGTAAGTAGAAGTAGCAGGACGTACCTGTAATCTTTCATATTTATGAGACAGACTAAAGACACCAGCAATCCTACCATCATGTAAAACAATTACAGGCTTCGTTTTACACATTATCAAGGAACAATGTTCCTTGATAATGTGATCGTCAGAAAGCGCTTGGAATTTCATTATTCTTTCACAGTGGTTGTTTTGCATATTCTGAAATCACCTGTTTACTGTTATCTTATTGCATATATATATATATATATATATATATATATATATATATATATATATATATATATATATATATATATATATATATATATATATATATATATATATATATATATATATATATATATATATATATATATATATATATATATATATATATATATATATATATATATATATATATATATATATATATATATATATATACACAAATTCATATGCACTGAGCGAGTGAGAATCAGTGAGCAGGGAAAAAGAAATCCAACTTTCTGGGAATCTGTGTTCACTGGCGTGATAAGCAGACAAAATTAAGATACATACATCAACTGGTTCTTTAGAGAGAGAGAGTTTAAAGAGAGTGAGAGAGAGAGAGAGAGAGAGAGAGAGAGAGAGAGAGAGAGAGAGAGAGAGAGAGAGAGAGAGAGAGAGAGAGAGAGAGAGAGAGAGAGTCTGCTGCAAAAACTGAGTCAGGATTTTCTTCATCAGAGATTGGTGCAGTTATTAAGCAGGGGACTATCACAGCACCTGAGTAGGTGTCGCGCCAGAGTACGAACAGCAGGGACACATCTGTCAGAACTATACAGGGACGTGGAAGAGGACGTAGTAGAGGACGTGGAAGAGGACGTAGTAGAGGACGTGGAACAGGACGTAGTGGAGGACGTGGAAGAGGACGAAGAGGAGGAAGACATCTACAACCGTCTCACCTTCCACCAACACTGCCCCGGGAAAACGTTCATCAGATACACAATCATCAGGCTCTCCAGCGGCAGAACTTGCGGATAAATCTGCAGCGAAACACAAGAGGTGCAACAAATAGGATTCCACCCTCCCAGGCACCTGGTAGTGCTCTCTCTTTCACCGGAGGGGGCACACCACTAGCAGCTGCCTGCGAGATACCAGGTGCAATTACTTCCACAAGAGTGGGACATCATGAGGACCAGTGTCGGAAGAAAGAGGAGCTTGGCAGACTGGACCACCTGTTTAGAGACCGGTTCTCGGAACAAAAGCAGCAGGATCTCTGAACTGGTGAACACACACGTCACCCACTCAGCTACTCCTGTCTCAGTCCAGCACCATACACACCCACCACCTCAAGCTGAACACATCATGAGCCAATCTCTCAGCATCTTATGGATTAACATTACAAATATTGGCAAGCTCACATAGTTTTGTGAACACTCGACGTCCCAACATGATAGTATAGTCACTTGTCAACCCCTTAGCTATGTTGGATCGTCTGACCATAAGGCTGTTTTTACGGCACTTAAGATCCCATCAGAGAGAGATGAGGACTCCACACGCACAACCTGGCTGTGGGAAAGAGGTAATTGGCCAGCACTTTGCTCTGAGCTCGCCACCACCGATTGGAATGCTCTTCTCCAAGGGAATGTTGATAACCAAGTGAAAGCCTTCGCTGGACACATCCTTAATCTACAGCAAGAACACATCCCTCACCGGCAGTATGTGACAAAACCTACAGATCAGCCTTGGTTCGGCTTTCGTTGTAGAGGCTGCTACTGCTAAATACAAGGCTTGCCGAAGTTATGAGAGACATCCTACTACTTGCACAGACAAGCCTGTAGGCATATTTGTGAAATTCAAAAATGGGCCATCTCGAAATAGGAGATGGACATTAAAAGAAAGCTGGCATCAGGTAGAGTGGGTTCCAAAACTTGGTGGTCCCTGGTCAAGGACAGACAAGGTTATCTGCTTGATGAACTTATTCCGCGTCTAAATCGACATGATGGGACCACCTCTACTAGTAGTCAGGAGAAAGCGAACCTCTTTGCCGAACACTTTGCTACCAAAATGCAAGTTCCTGATCCAACAAGGGACCCTCCTTGCCTAGCTGCAAGAACTGTGTCAAAACTGTCAGTGGTGACAGAAAGGCAGGAGATGCAGCTTCTTTTTCAGTCGCTTGATCAAGAAAAGGCTGTGGGCCCGGAAAGTTGAGCCCAAGATTGCTGAGTAGATTTGCAGACCAGCTAGCAGCGCTTCTAACTCGCATCTTTCAGCTCTGCCTAGTACAGTGCAAATGGTCTTCTCTGTGGAAAGTGGCAAATGTAGTCCCTGTTCAAAAAAAAGAAGAGCAGAGCAGAAATCAGCAACTACAGACCAGTGTCACTCCTGTCAATCACTGACAAGATCCTTGAGACAATAATCTCAAGACAAATAACAGATTTTTTTGACTACCACTCACTACTTTGTGACCGTCAATATGGCTTCAGGAAAGATTTCACTGCTGCTGATCTGTTGTTAAACCTTTCCACTAAATGCCACCAGTCACTGGATGAATCCAAAGTCGGTTGTGTGGTAGCACTGGACATTGCTGGTGATTTCGACCGAGTGTGGCACCAGGGAGAACTCTTGGCAAAACTGCAAGCACTGGGAATTGCAGGCTTTACACTATGTCTCCTCAGTGATTACCTTCATGGTAGATCTCTAAGTGTGGTTCTCAGTGGAACAGAATAAGCAAGACATCCTAGTGGGACAAGTGTTCCACAGGGAAGTGTGCTTCGGCCATTGTTATGGAATGCCTACTTCAATGACCTTCATCTCATCCCAGAATCCCATGCATATGCAGACGACTGTACTCTGACATAAACTTATCCAAGAGAAGAAATGCCAGCTGCTCTAAGCAATATCAATCACCAGCTAAGAACTGTATCAGCCTGGGGAAGTCGATGGCAGGCAACATTTGCACCTGAGAAGACAAATGATGATGGTCTCTAGGCTCTATGATGGTAATGCCAGAGCAGTAGTAATTATGAATGGGAGTGTGGTGAAATTTGACTCCAAACTGGCCATGAAGAACCACACTGTAAATCTTGCAAACAAGGCAGTCAGGAAGCTTACAGGACTTCGAAGTATCTAGCATTTGCTCGACATTAGGAGTTGCAAGATTTTGTATGAGGCACAAGTAGGCTCACACCTTGAGTATGCTCCACTTTCTTGGTTTGCCTGTCCCCCATCTCATCTGCGACTGCTTGACAGAGTAGAAAACAGAGCAAGACGCCTCATCTCTCGCCTGGACCCATCCTGTGTAGATCTGTCATTTCAGCAGAGCCTTCAACACAGGAGGGATGTGGGTGGCCTTACTGTTATGTACAAGGCCAACATCGTCAAAGTACCACACTTAGCCACACAAGACGGGCAGGAAGCAGCAACTTCACTCTGGCTGTACCCTTCTCCAGAACACCACTTCATCTGAGATCATTTATTCCCAGGATGATTCGAGTCTGGAACACATTCGTACAGCATTATGATATCAACGAGAAGAAGTCAGTTGATTAAATGAAAACGCTGGCCTACAGATGGCTCCAACTTCATCCTGTTTCCTACCTGTATATTTCATAACAAAAATTCTTTCAAATGAGCTAATGTAGATAACAGCTCTTAGCCTGTCAATAAAGTTAGGAATCCTTAACCTGTAAATAAAGTTATGGATCCTTAACCTAACATTGTCAAACCCTGTGTAAAACCAAAGCAAAAGTAGCAGAGAGGTACCTGAAATTTCTGAACAAAAGAAAAGAAATAGAGAGAGAGGTAACTATCCTTAACAGTCTCATCACCCACCAACACAACAGCAGACAGGCGCCAACCAGGAACGTAATCATTAGACACACCAGAAAGAAAACATCCAGGGAAACCACTGCTGAATCAGCAACAAAACATAAAAGGTTCAGGAAATAGAACACCATCCTCCTAGGCACGTAGGCACTGCTCCCACTTTCTCCGAGGGGGCACGCTGATGACAGTTGTTTTCGAGATATCAGGAGCAATTACTGCTTAATTAAAGAGTTGTGTTACGCTTTTGACTGCGTAGCGTCAATAAAACTCCTGGCTCTTGAGGGTAGACAACCTGCCTAGTCTAACGGCATTTACATTACTACACATAAACCAACCTAGGGACAGCATGTACCTTCATGTAAATTATGAAGCACAAATTTAAATGGTGAATGTATTTTGAGGAAGGATAAAAAAAAACTAACAAAAATATAATATATTAATAGTAAGCTTACGTATACAGCATACAACCCACTCTACTACATAAATCACCACATTCCAGTTCACGTTTACAGTACTCACATTACCTCACTAGCACAGTGCTACTAGTGCGTAAAAACAATAATTTTTATAAACAGGAGGCTTCATGACCCCTCCCTTCTGCCAAGGCCTCTACCTGCAGGCAACACACTACACGAGTACTCTCCCAAAACTTAAACAGGTATCTCTTTATACTAAGGCCTTGCAGATAAACATGAGAGCACCAAGACCAATAAAATAACCTACAGCCTAAATTCCCCAAAGTCACCTCCAGCTAATTACACCAACGACAACTCATGACAACTTTACCCAGCCGCTGCACTTCTTGTACTGCCTCACAAACAATTCACCTGCTCTTGTCCTGTCCTGGCTACTCTTCAGGACTAATACGCGTCCGGTTTCAGAATAAATCCCGGAAACTGACATCATATATGGAGCGTTTTTTCCATAATTTTTTTTTTACAATACACTGCTTAATAAGTTGACATCAAGAATACTGCTGTCGAAAAAAAGAGGCACATGACAGAGAGGATTACTAGATCACTGGTGAACATGCTTATTCGTCACTCACTTGGCCACTACTATCTTAACTCAGTAAGGGGTTTCGTGCCTTACAAAAAACCGCAGAGCTCCTCCACATGGGCTGTCCCAGTATCGTAACTGTTTCAGTGAAAACACCTTACACAGGTATTAAGTCAAACTGAGCACAGAGATGAAGAGCCACTCTATCAGCATACAGTCTGCCAACAGTAATGGTTTAATTGTTAATGTTGGTGAGCTCACGCAAACTTTCTTGAACACTCCTCGTCTTGATGTGATCTTCATTCTTGAGACATTTTTGGAAGACAGGGCTGAGAAATTTTTATTAGAATTGCTGTCTGCTTCTTATGGATGCGAAGGGACAGGCAGTGGATCTCTCCCTTTCCACCTCCCACTGTGACTCCCATTGCATCCTCTGATGTGTTTTAGTTCCTTCCCGTGGAGTGTTCCTTCCTTCAATCCCTTCCCTAGTTATGGCCCCTATGCTTCTTGGTTTGTCCTTCCTGCTCACCTTTTCCTGGCCCCCACAGGTATCTGGTAAGGTCCTTGCACATGTCCTAGTTCCTTCAATGTCTTCCAACCTCTCATTCTGTCCTAGTGTGCTCCCTGTCTTTGTTTTGGCCCCATGTGGGTTTGACAGGACCTCTGCGTACAGTTTAGTTTCCATGCTTCCTTCAGACCTGTTGTCTGTGTTTGATGTAGCCATTACCGATGCTACTTCTGTAACATCTTTGTCTCTGTGCTGTTTCAGATGTCTCAGCTCCTCTTCTAATCTCTCTATCTTGATTTCTGCTGCTGTGGCCTGTTGCTTCCACCTTCTGCATTCTGCTGCTAACCTCTCTTCCATCTTCCTTTCCAGCTCATCTAGTCTCCTTCCCCAGTCTTCCTCCCTTTTTTTTTTTGAGCTCTATCTCCCATTCCTCCCTCCCAGATTCTGTCCTTGGAGCCCCTTGTCCTCATCCTGGTTCTAGGTTCCCCTGTTGCTCCCACAGAAGGGGGACTGGGTGGTTAGGGGAGGGGATTAGATGGTTAGGAGGAGATGGGATGGATGGTGTGGGGGAGGGGAGGATGGTTATTGGAGGGGGTAGAGATAGTTGGGGAGGGGGGTTAGGGATTGTTTGAGGGAGAGAGGGGATGGATGGTTATGGGGAGGGGGGAGGATGGTTATTGGAGGGGAGGGGAGGTAGTTGGGGGTTAGACAGGTTTGGGGAGGGGTTAGGTGGTTTGGGGGAGGGGTAGGTGGCTAACGTGAGGTGGGTTAGGAGGGGAGGTGGTTAGGGGCAGGATGGTACGTGTTTGTGTCAAGTGGGGGTGGAGGTGTGTGTGTGTGTGTGTGAGTGTGTGTGTGTGTGTGTGTGTGTGGGGTAGTGGGCGTGTGTGTGTGTGTGTGTGTGTGTGTGTGTGTGTGTGTGTGTGTGTGTGTGTGTGTGTGTGTGTGTGTGTGTGTGTGTGTGTGTGTGTGTGTGTGTGTGTGTGTGTGTGTGTGTGTGTGTGTGTGTGTGTGTGATCTTGGGTGGTAGGGATGTGCATAAAACACTTCAGTGTGTCTTTAAATATCCAAATGAATAAATAAAATAAGGTCGAAAAAAAAATTCATTTATTGTTTACCTTCTAAATACCGCTAAGAATAAATGAAATAAGATCGATAACAGTGTGATAGTCCCTAGTGTGTCAAGTCCCTATTATCTCAATACCTAGAGTGTGTTACACCAAAATGTGGCATTACTGTGAGGATGAGGTTAGGGGAGAGAACACTGGTAATGAAGTTTAGTGACACTAAATACCGGGAAGAATGAGAGTTAAGGTGTTAAGTGAATTCTTATATGTCTTATGTAATGGAAATGGAGATAAAGTGTATAAAGATCATAGGGAGGAGGTGAGTAAGTAGGTCAAGATCATAGGGAGGATGTGAGTAAGTAGGTCAAGATAATAGGGAGGAGGTGAGTAAGTAGGTAAAGATCATAGGGAGGAGGTGAGTAAGTAGGTCAAGATCATAGGGAGGAGGTGAGTAAGTAGGTCAAGATCATAGGGAGGAGGTGAAGTAGTAGGTCAAGATCATACGGAGGAGTTGAGGGAGTAGGTCAAGATCATATGGAGGAGGTGAAGTAGCAAGTCAAGATCATACGGAGGAGGTGAAGGAGTAGGTCAAGATCATAGGGAGGAGGTGAGAGAGTAGGTCAAGATCATAAGGAAGAGATGAATAGGTAAATATCATGGGGAGGAGGAGAGAGAGTAGGCCAAGATCATAGGGAGGAGATGAGGGAGTAGGTCAAGATCATAGGGAGGAGGTGAGGGAGTAGGTCAAGATTATAGGGAGGAAGTGAGAGAGTACTTCAAGATCATAGTGAGTAGGTGAGTGAGTAGGCTAAGATCATAGGGAATAGGTGAGGGAGTAGGTCAAGATCATAGGGAGGAGGTGAGGGAGTAGGTCAAGATCAGAGGGAGGAGGTGAGGAAGTAGGTCAAGATCATAGAGAGGAGTTGAGGGAGTAGGTCAAGATCATAGGGAGGAGGTGAGGGAGTAGGTCAAGATCATAGGGAGAAGGTGAGGGAGTAGGTCAAGATCATAGGGAGGAGGTGAGGGAGTAGGTCAAGATCAGAGGGAGGAGGTGAGGGAGTAGGTCAAAATCACAGAGAGGAGTTGAGGGAGTAGGTCAAGATCATAGGGAGGAGGTGAGGGAGTAGGTCAAGATCATAGGAAGGAGGTGAGGGAGTAGGTCAAGACCATAGGGAGGAGGTGAGGGGGTAGGTCAAAATCATAGGGAGGAGGTGAGGGAGTAGCTCAAGATCATAGAGAGCAATTGAGGAAATAGGTCAAGATCATAGGAAGGAGGTGAGGGAGTAGGTCAAGATCATAGGGAGAAGGTGAGGGAGAAGGTCAAGATCATAGGGAGGAGGTGAGGGAGTAGGTCAAGACCATAGGGAGGAGGTGAGGGAGTAGGTCAAGATCATAGGGAGGAGATGAGGGAGTAGGTCAAGATCATAGGGAGGAGTTGAGGGAGTAGGTCAGGTTCATAGGGAGGAAGTGAGGGAGTAGGTCAAGATCATAGGGAGTAGGTGAGGGAGTAGGTCAAGATCATAGGGAGGAGGTGAGGGAGTAGGTCAAGATCATAGGGAGGAGGTGAGGGAGTAGGTCAAGATCATAGAGAGGAGGTGAGGGAGTAGGTCAAGATTATAGGGAGGAGGTGAGGGAGTAGGTCAAGATCATAGGGAGGAGGTGAGGGAGGAGGTCAAGATCATAGGGAGTAGGTAAGGGAGTAGGTCAAGATCATAGGGAGAAGGTGAGGGAGTAGGCCAAGACCATAGGGAGGAGGTGAAGGAGTAGGTCAAGATCATAGGGAGGAGGTGAGGGAGTAGGTCAAGATTATAGGGAGGGGGGTGGAGGGAGAGGTCAAGATCACAGAGAGGAGGTGAGGGGATAGGTCAAGATCATAGAGAGGAGTTGAGGGAGTAGGTCAATATCATATTGAGGAGGTGAGGGAGAGGTCAAGACCATAGTGAGGAGTTGAGGGAGTAGGTCAAGATCATAGGGAGGAGGTGAGGGAGTAGGTCAAGATCAGAGGGAGGAGGTGAGGGAGTAGGTCAAAATCACAGAGAGGAGTTGAGGGAGTAGGTCAAGACCATAGGGAGGAGGAGAGGGAGTAGGTCAAGATCATAGGGAGGAGGTGAGGGAGTAGGCTCAAGAACATAGAAAGGAATTGGAGGGAATAGGTCAAGATCATAAGGGAGGAGGTGAGGGAGCAGGTCTAGATCATAGGGAGGAGGGAGAGGGAGAGGTCAAGTTCAGAGGGAGGAGGTGTTGGAGTAGGTCAAGATCATAGAGAGGAGCTTGAGGGAGAGGTCAAGATCATATGGAAGAAGTGAGGGAGTAGGTCAAGATCATAGAGAGAAGGTGAGGGAGTATGTCAAGATCATAGGGAGGAGATGAGGGAGTAGGTCAAGATCATAGAGAGGAGTTGAGGGAGTAGGTCAGGTTCATAGGGAGGAAGTGAGGGAGTAGGTCAAGATCATAGGGAGTAGGTGAGGGAGTAGGTCAAGATCATAGGGAGGAGGTGAGGGAGTAGGTCAAGATCATTGGGAGGAGGTGAGGGAGTAGGTCAAGATCATAGGGAGGAGGTGAGGGAGTAGGTCAAGATTATAGGGAGGAGGTGAGGGAGTAGGTCAAGATCATAGGGAGGAGGTGAGGGAGGAGGTCAAGATCATAGGGAGTAGGTTAGGGAGTAGGTCAAGATCATAGGGAGGAGGTGAGTGAGTAGGTCAAGACCATAGGGAGGAGGTGAAGGGAGTAGGTCAAGATCATAGAGAGAAGGTGAGGGAGTAGATCAAGATCATAGAGAGGGGAGTAGGCTGGTCAAGATCAGAGAGAGGAGGTGAGGGGGTAGGTCAAGATCATAGAGAGGAGGTGAGGGGGTAGGTCAAGATCATAGAGAGGAGTTGAGGGAGTAGGTCAATATCATAGGGAGGAGGTAAGAGAGTAGGTCAAGCTCATAGGGAGGAGGTGAGGGAGGAGGTGAGGGAGGAGGTCAAGATCATAGGGAGGATGTGAGGGAGGAGGTCAAGATCATATGGAGGAGGTGAGGGAGAAGGTGAGGGAGTAGGTCAAGATCATAGAGAGGAGTTGAGGGAGTAGGTCAAGATCATAGGGAGGATATGAGAGAGTTTGTCAAGATCATAGGGAGGAGGTAAGTTAGTAGGTCAAGATCATAGAGAGGAGTTGAGGGAGTAGGTCAAGATCATAGGGAGGATATGAGAGAGTATGCCAAGATCATAGGGAGGAGGTGAGTTAGAGGTCAAGATCATAGAGAGGAGTTGATTGGGAGTAGGTCAAGCTCATAGAGAGGAGTTGAGGGAGTAGGTCAAGATCATAGGGAGGATATGAGAGAGTATGACAAGATCATAGGGAGGAGGTGAGTTAGTAGGTCAAGATCATAGAGAGGAGTTGAGGGAGTAGGTCAAGCTCATAGAGAGGAGTTGAGGGAGTAGGTCAAGATCATAGGGAGGATATGAGAGAGTATGTCAAGATCATAGGGAGGAGGTGAGTTAGTAGGTCAAGATCATAGAGAGGAGTTGAGGGAGTAGGTCAAGATCATAGGGAGGAGGTGAGAGAGTTGGTCAAGATCATAGGAAGGAGGTGAGGGAGTAGGTCAAGATCATATTGTGGAGTTGAGGGAGTAGGTCAAGATCATAGGGAGGATGTGAGAGATTAGGTCAAGATCATAAGGAGGAGGTGAGGAGTAGGTCAAGATCAGGAGGGAGGATGTGAGGGAGGAGGTCAAGATCATAGGGAGGAGGTGAGGGAGGAGGTCAAGATCATAGGGAGGAGGTGAGAGAGTAGGTCAAGATCATAGAGAGGAGGTGAGGGAGTAGGTCAAGATTATAGGGAGGAGGTGAGGGAGTAGGTCAAGATTATAGGGAGGAGGTGAGGGAGTAGGTCAAGATTATAGGGAGGAGGTGAGGGAGTAGGTCAAGATCATAGGGAGGAGGTGAGGGAGGAGGTAATCATAGACCATAAAATAATCTTGATCCAAGGAATGGGGGTTATGTTGGATGGATGCTTTATTTAGTAAATTTATTGAAAAAATGGAATAAATAGAAGATAAAATTAAATTAAATAAGATTGATTTGTTTGTTACTAAGCATCATAAGGATTTTTATCGCTAAGTGAAAATGAGTTTATAAATGTGTTTATACAATCTTCTTCAGCAAAATCACTAAAATGAATTTTAAATGACTCTTGCAATAATCTGATTTTTTCATTATCTGTAAAATTGCCTTTATCTTTAACACATTTATTTATAGCTGTAATTTACTTGAAGTTATGTTATTTTTTTTCTACAAATCGGTTATTGGTTAATGCTTGTTGTTTTTTATTATTAGTACTGAGGTGCAATGCTCCACATCTAATAATGCAATGAGCCACTTTTAGCTTATGCGCCATAGGTTGACCATCCCAACTCTAGTTGTTTGGGGATCAGATATTCGATAAGAACTGTGCAAAAATCAAACACAATTTTCAGCTACAATATGGTCTGTAATAACACTGCAAACTGGTCAGAAGCCAGAATTATTGTTCCTTGCTTCTGTTGGATTGAACGAAATTTTGTAGAATCAGCACTTATAAAACAAGACAAACATTTATTATATAATAATAATGGCGGCTTATTCAAATTAGATAACTTTATAATTGAAGGCAATGTACACAGTCTGAAGAAATATTCCTACCTGCGCTCGTTGTTGTCATCAGTGCATCTCTACACTGACGAACTTTGTGTAAAATTATTAAAAATTATTATTATTATTATTATTATTATTATTATTATTATTATTATTATTATTATTATTATTATTATTATTATTATTATTATGACTATTATTATTATTATTATTAGTATTATTAATATTATTTGAGGAAATCACCTGCATGAGATTTACAGGGTATTACCTGAATTATTACCTGCAAGTAATTTGGGTGAGGTAAGTGGGACTTAGTCAAAGTAGGTCACTGAAGTGCTACTTCTTTGAATTCCCACTTCTTCACCACTCTCACATAAAGCTAGACCTGACACTAAATTAAGATTTATAATATTAAAACCAGGTACTTTGGTAAATTAAAGTTATGTGGACTGTATGTTATTTTGGTTTACTTGCTGGATACACAAAATATTCGTATTAATGTTTACCTATTTAATTGCTGTAGATGGATCACACCACAACACCTGCTTAACACAGACACTGCACTGGCCAGCTGAGATCTAAATGCAAGAACTGTGTACTTCCTGCAAGTGATGTTCGCATTCCATCTTCTGCCATACACACGTAATTCTTTCAGGTCCCACACATTTCCTGTCCAAATTCTTCAGAAGAGGACCCCAAACTGGCCTTGGTAAACGCCGAATTACATTGCACAATAAAGTCCTGTGGTCACACAGAAATTCAAAATGGCGTCTCCTTCCCAGCCCCACTCAACAGCTGATCTCCACCTCTCTCAAAATTTCTTGACAGGGTCAAAATAGCATCACATTTTATTACACAACTATTGTTTTACTCAAATTTACCCATGTTGAATTTAGGAAAATCAAACAATTTCTACACTGCGGCCGGGGGATGGTCGTTGATAAATGACTTAATTAAAATTGTTTTGTATTCCACTTGCTTCACAATTTTTACACACATTTATAATTAAAATTATCAGAGAAAAGGCTTTGGTATAAAGATAGGATACATTACATATTTCACACATTTCATTTTCTAACCTATCTCTACACCCAATTACATCATCTAAATACACTCTAATTTATCAGTTATTGAATCTTTTACAAATTTTCCTTTTTAACAACAATTTAGTTTCATCTCTCTATTCATTTAATAACACAAGTATTAGATTATAACAACAAATATTTACTGTTCCATTTAGTTATTAATTATTAGAGTTAGGAAGCTTACTATATATTACATGGCTTCCTGCTGCTTTACAAATGTAGCATAGCAATGACTCTCATTACAAGATTTATTGGCCTCACTGAGTCATTATTTACACAAACGGGTGCCATTTCTACACTATTATGTTAAAGCTTCTCAGTAGCTTCACTAAGCCCCTATTGTAGAGATATTCCCCTAGGGAACCTGTCAACTATACCTGCATTGAAACGTTTTCTCTTATTGCCCGGGCCGACATTTAGATACACAGTGGCGAACAACTGGGTCCTTTTATCTGCCAGAAAACCAGATAATTTTAGATTTGTGCGATCCCCCTCTTGCACTTTCATACCATTAAGGCAACTGCATCTTATGAATGCGCTTTGAGATTCTTTGTCCAATAATTCAGTTACATTTTCATTTTTACCTTTATCCCAAATTTTTACATTCACCAAAGTTAAGGCTACTTCAGCTATGCCATCATTATTAACATAACCTGCAATCTTTACATTAGTAACTTTGTTGTTTCAGTGTTAACATCATTATTATCATTATCATCATGAATTATTATACAGACCATACACAATACTGCATGATGCCTTCCTTTGTGGCATCGTTAACATTTATTCAGTTTGACATAACAATCCTTTACATTATGACTTCCTAAACATCTGAAACAGCTGTCAAGTTCTTCTAAACTTTCCAGCTTAACATCCCATGAATCTTAAGTATTACAATTCTTGGGGAAATGAGTACCCTATCAAAGGAGACAATCCCTCTTTTGCTTGACTTACCCATTATTAAGTAGGCCATTCTTATTAAGGTACTTATTCCTCATAATTTGATGTGGAGAGCCATTATTTTTTGTTCCTGCCACTTGATAACTGCCCACGCAACCCTTTTAATGTGATGAATTATGATGATAATTAAAATTTGGATATTTTTCCAATTTGTGAGACCTGACAGATACATCATAGTCATCATGTGTTACATTCTTAGAATTATTTGGTTGGCTTGTCTAAAACTGAACAATTAATTCTTGTAGACCCTGTCTTATTTCTTCCAGAGAAAAAATAACCTTTGTAGTATTTATTAGACAAGCACTCTATAGTCCTGTAGCTTAATTTATTCTGTAAGACAGCACTAATATCAATCTGATTCACCCAAAATAAATCTATTACTCAAGGACTTCAGACTGCTTTTTAATTTGACCTAAATTGTTGCAAATTATGATAATTGTGTTCTGTAGTTCTTAAATTAATCACATTATTTACTAGGTCTAACTCCTACTTTGCTCCCTACTACCATAGGTCACCTCTAACAAGACAACTGTTTCCAGGTAACTTGAGTCAATATTTTGGAACCCTTGAGTCAGGGCATAAGCATCGCTTCTGACCTGCCCTTTGAGATAAAATAATTTTGTGACTTCTGCTAGGTGATTCCTCACATGTATAGCGGCCTTAAATATTGACAACCAATTCCTCCCATTTGTATCCTGGATTAAATGTTTGTAGACATAACTGGGGGAGGCAAAGATCTGGCATTTACATTAATAGCCTGGTCAACTAAACTATTTATACCTTTTAATTTATATAATACCATCACATTTATATGATAGTATTTTCTTTTCCAGTTCCTAACATCGATTAATTAAAAAAAAATTGATAATTCCCTTTCATTGTCATCTGTACAGTTCACCAGCAGATTACCTTTATATTCTGTGTAATACAATTTATATGACATATCTATTTTCTAATGATTCCAAATACAATTCTAAATTAGCCTTATTCAAAGTTTCTTCTGTCACCAGTTCCAGGCATTTATTATAAGCTATGGTCACATGACTTTTTTTTTGCATTTAATGAGGCCTTTACCACCTTAATTCACATGGACTTAGAAACTGCATTAATTACATTACCTTATTCCATGGCTCCTTTATGTATTAGACTCAGTTAATGTACACTTGTTATACTAATTGTACGATGAGACACTGGTATAATTATTTCAATATGCACCAAATATCCTAGCCAAATATTTCCTGGCTTAGCAAAATAATTGTAGTTATTATAATATTAACAAATATCCTAGCCAAATATTTCCAGCTTTAGGAAAATAATTATAATTATAATAATTTTATTTTTTTTTATTATCACACTGGCCGATTCCCACCAAGGCAGAGTGGCCCGTAAAAGAAAAACTTGCACCATCATTCACTCCATCACTGTCTTGCCAGAAGGGTGCTTTACACTACAGTTTTTAAACTGCAACATTAACACCCCTCCTTCAGAGTGCAGGCACTGTACTTCCCATCTCCAGGACTCAAGTCCGGCCTGCCGGTTTCCCCTGAACCCTTCATAAATGTTACTTTGCTCACACTCCAACAGCACGTCAAGTATTAAAAACCATTTGTCTCCATTCACTCCATCAAACACGCTCACGCATGCCTGCTGGAAGTCCAAGCCCCTCGCACACAAAACCTCCTTTACCCCCTCCCTCCAACCTTTCCTAGGCCTGACCCCTACCCCGCCTTCCTTCCACTACAGACTGATACACTCTTGAAGTCATTCTGTTTCTGCCTCCTTCTCTCTACATGTCCGAACCACCTCAAAAACCTCCCTTCCTCAGCCCTCTGGACAACAGTTTTGGTAATCCCACCACCTCCTAACTTCCAAACTACGAATTCCTCTGCATTATATTCACCACACATTGCCCTCAGACATAACCATCTCCACTGCCTCCAGCCTTCTCCTCGCTGCAACATTCATCACACATGCTTCACACCCATATAAGAGTGTTGGTAAAACTATACTCTCATACATTCCCCTCTTTGCCTCCAAGGACAAAGTTCTTTGTCTCCACAGACTCCTAAGTGCACCACTCACCCTTTTCCCTCATCAATTCTATGATTCACCTCATCTTTCATAGACTCATCCCCTGACACGTCCACTCCCAAATATCTGAATACATTCACCTCCTCCATACTCTCTCCCTCCAATCTGATATCCAATGTTTCATCACCTAATCTTTTTGTTATCCTCATAACCTTACTCTTTCCTGTATTCACTTTTAATTTTCTTCTTTTGCACACCCTACCAAATTCATCCACCAATCTCTGCAACTTCTTCAGAATCTCCCAAGAGCACAGTGTCATCAGCAAAGAGCAACTGTGACAACTCCCGCTTTTGTGTGATACTTTATCTTTTAACTCCACGCCTCTTGTCAAGACCCTCGCATTTACTTCTCTTACAACCCCATCTATAAATATATTAAACAACCACGGTGACATCACACATCCTTGTCTAAGGCCTACTTTTACTGGGAAATAATTTCCCTCTTTCCTACATACTCTAACTTGAGCCTCACTATCCTCGTAAAAACTCTTCACTGCTTTCAGTAACCTACCTCCTACACCATACACCTGCAACATCTGCCACATTGTCCCCCTATCCACCCCTGTCATACGCCTTTCCAAATCCATAAATGCCACATAGACCTCTTTAGCCTTATCTAAATACTGTTCACTTATATGTTTCACTGTAAACACCTGGTATACACACTCCGCCTACCTTCCTAAAGCCTCCTTGTTCATCTGCTATCCTATTCTCCGTCTTACTCTTAATTCTTTCAATAATAACTCTACCATACACTTTACCTGGTATACTCAACAGACTTATCCCCTATAATTTTTGCACTCTCTTTTGTCCCCTTTGCCTTTATACCAAGGAACTATGCATGCTCTCTGCCAATCCCTAGGTACCTTACCTCTTCCATACATTTATTAAATAATTGCACCAATCCACTCCAAAACTATATCCCCACCTGCTTTTAGCATTTCTATCTTTATCCCATCAATCCCGGCTGCCTTACCTCCCCCTTTCATTTTACCTACTGCCTCACGAACTTCCCCCACACTCACAACTGGCTCTTCCTCACTCCTACAAGATGTTATTCCTCCTTGCCCTATACACGAAATCACAGCTTCCCTATCTTCATCAACATTTAACAGTTCCTCAAAATATAATAATATGAACCAAATATCCTAGCCAAATATTTCCTGGCTTAGCAATATAATTATAATTAGTATTATAATCAGAAAGTAGGCAATTATCATTCCCTAGCCCTAACTGGGCTTAGCAAATTAACAATTATACCAATTACAGCCCTAGCCTGACAGGGCTTAGTAATTAATTTATATAATAATTACACAAATCCACTGGGCATGCAGATCAAATTAGTTTTAGTAACTATAATCCATTCACACAAACACCATTAATTAAGTACTTAATATCAATTATATGTGAACCCAGCAATCCATTACTTTCAGTCAAATCACTAAATTAAATTCAGTTTTCCCTGATTACATATCTGAGTTCGTTAGGTCCAAAGGTTTATTTGAAAAATATTATTATTATTATTATTATTATTATTATTATTATTATTATTATTATTATTATTATTATTATTATTACTATTATTATTATTATTTGAATAAATCACCTGCAAGAGATTTACAGGGTATTACCTGGAATTATGCCTGCAAGTAATTTCGTCGACTGCCCACTTCTTCACCACTCTCACATAGAGCTAGACCTGACATTAAATTAATATTTATAATATTAAAACCAGCTGCTCTCGTAATTCAAGTTATGTGGACTGTATGTTATTTTGGTTTACTTACTTAGTACACAAAATATTCAAATTAACACTTACCATTTAATTACTGGAGATGGATTACACCACAACACCTGCTTAACACACAGACTGGCCAGCTGAGATCTAAATGCAAAGACTAATTGCATACTTCCTGCGAGTGATGTTTGCACACATCTGCCATTCACAAGTAATTCTTGAGGTCCCACAAATTTCCTGTCCCAAATTTTCAGAAGAGGATATTAACATGGGTTCGTACTACAATTTCAGGCCGAAACACCCCAAATTTGCCTTGGTGAATGCTGAATTACATTACACAATTAGGACCAGTGGTCACACATTAAATTCAATGTGGCGTCTACTCCCCAGCATCACTCAGTAGCTTTTCTCCATCCCCCTCACTGAAATTTCTCGAGAGCCAAATCAGCATCACATTTTATTACACAATTAATGTATTTTTCATATTTATTTACCCATTCTGAATTTAGAAAAATCCAAAATTTTCCACATTGAGTATCTTTTGCTGCTCCCAGTCAACATCTTGGAGCATCTTTTGCTGCTCCCAATCAGTCTCATGGATCATCTTTTGCTGCTCCCAATCAACCTCATGGATAAACCAGCATTTACCTAAGGGTTACTAGACCGGCCTTTCTGGAAACAAAATGTTTTCCCATTTTGTTGCTCCACTATTTTCTTGTGTAATGGAAATTTCCATGTGGATAGATGCCACATACTTTGAGATCAGAATAACAAAGTCTTGTATAATGATGCAGTATGAAACCTGACGATATGGTGGAGATAATTGTCATGATATTAGTGTTGTGTTCACTACGTCATTATTAAACATTTAATTTCGATGAGTTTCTATAAGTTTCTACTGCCACTGTTTTAAAATATTTTGCCTTCATCTTTCTGGCACATAGCACTGGTCTGCTTAATACCATCTCATTATCGATTGACATTCCCTTGAATACATCTGCTAGACTTTCTATTCATTTCTGAAACATTTGCAAGCTCCTGATGATGTGTTTATTGTAACAGGAAAGGCAAAGAACTATGAACCAATCACCGTGGTGTTGTTTTGCACAAACACACGCACATACACACATAAATATATATATTTTCATTTTATTAACAGGCATGGTGGCCTGAAAAAGAAAAGCTTTCATCATCATTCACTCCATCGCTATCTTGCCAGAGGGGTGCTTTACACTACAGTTATAAAACTGCAACATTAGCACTCCTCCTTCAGAGTGCAGACACTGTACTTCCCATCTCCAGGACTCAGACCGACCTGCTAGTTTCCCTGAATCCCTTCATAAATGTTACTTTGCTCACACTATAACAGCACGTCAAGTATTAAAAACCATTTGTCTCCATTCACTCCTACCAAATACACTCACTCACGCTTGCTGGAAGACCAACCCCTCTGCACACAAAACCTCCTTTACTTCCCCCACCAGCCCTTCCTAGGCCGACCGCTACCCTGCCTTCCCTCCTCTCCAGATTTATTCACTCTCGAAGTCATCCTGTTTTGTTCCATTCTCTCTACATGTCCGAACCACCTCAACAACCCCTCTTCAACCCTCTGGATAATAGTTTTGGTAATCCCACACCTCCTCCTAATTTCCAAACTATGAATTCTCTGCATTATATTCACACAACACATTGAACTCAGACACGACATCTCCACTGCCTCCAGCCTCCTCGTCATTGCAATATTCATCACCCATGCTTCACACCCATGCAAGAGTGTTGGTACAACTATACTCTCATACATTTCCCTCTTTTGTTCCACGAACAAAGTTCTTTGTCTCCAAAGACTCCTAAGTGCACCACTCACCCTTTTCCCTCATCAATTCTATGATTCAACTCATCCTTCTTA
>NC_091299.1:47553124-47560058 GCF_038502225.1 Cherax quadricarinatus | reverse complement strand
AGCAGTTCAAAGAACAACTATCAAAAATTGACTCCTGTCTTGAAAACTTTCCAGCCTCATCCCCAAACATCTTGCTGCATGATGACTTCAATCTTAGACATACAAAATGTAAGAATATAGCAAATAATGTTGTATCAGAAATAATCCTTGGAGGCAGCTCAGATGAAAAGTCACACACACACATGAGTTGCTGAATTTCTGCAACCAACTCACCCTAAGTCAGCAGATAGTGGAGCCAACAAGATTGGAGAACACACTAGACCTTATTTTCACAAATAATGAGGACCTGGTAAGAAACACAACAATATCAAAAACAACAAATTCTGATCACAATCTAATCGAAGTCCAGACTTACATGCACCCCTCATACAGCTGTGAGGGTACCTTTACCAAATTCAACTTTAGCAACAAAAACATCAACTGGGATCAGGTAAACTATGCCCTAAATGAAACGTGTTGGGAAGATATCTTAAATTACATGGACCCTAACCAGTGCCTTGAAAAGATCAACCTCCTGGTAGCTGAAGTATGTTCAGCGCATATTCCTCTAAGAAAAAAGAAGTAAACTGGAGAGTGACACTCCCTCTACAGAAGAAGACGAAGAATCACTGAGCTCCTCAAGAATGCCGGATTATCTGATACATGGAAAGAAGAACTAACCAGGGAAGTGGAAAATATTGAGCTAAAGTTTAAGGACTCTTACAGGATCCAGGAATGAGGAGAGGAGCTAAAAGCAATTAGCAGAATTGAAAGAAATTCGAAATATTTCTTTTCATTTGCCAAAAACAATGCTAAAACCACTTCTAGTATAGGGCCCCGGCTCACACAAGACGAATCCTACACAGATGACGACAATGAAATTAGTGAGATACTGAAATCTCAATATGAATGAGCCTCAAAACCCTGCCAATGTATACCAAATTTCTGACATAACCCTAACTCCACTAGACTTTGAGAAAGCCATCGACGACATGCCCATGCACCCAGCCCCAGACTTGTGGAACTCTGTGTTCATTAAGAACTGCAAGAAACCCCTCTCATGGGCCTTAAGTATGCTAAGGAGAAGGAGCTTAGACACAGGCGAGATTGCACAGTCACTAAAAACAACGGATATAGCCCCACTCCATAAAGGTGGCAACAAAGCAGTAGCTAACAACTATAGGCCAATAGCTTTAACGTTCCATATCAGAAAACTCTCTGAAAGAGTTCTAAGAAGCACGACAGCAAACCACCTGGACTCCCAGAAATTGCACAACCCAGGGCAACATGGTTTCGGAGCAGGTCGCTCTTGCCTCTCACAACTGCTAGACCACTATGATATGGTCATAGATGCACTGGAAAACAAACATAATGCAGATGTAGTATACACAAATTTTGCAAGAGCCTTTGACTAGTGCAACCATGGTGTAATAGCACACAAAATGAATGCTAAAGGGATAACTAGCAAAGTAAGCAGATGGATCTTCAACTTTCTAACCTCTGGATACCTTTATTGCTGCAATAAAGGTATCCAGATGTTTCACATGTGTCTTAACTTTCATATTGTCGGTATTTTATACCTTTCTTGCACAACTTTCTAACCATTCGAACCTAAAGAGTAATGGTAAACAGAGTTAAATCAGCTACTGCCATAGTGAAGAGCTCTGTCCTACAAGGCACAGTACTCGCACCTATCCTGTTCCTCATTCTCATATCAGACATAGACAGTGATGTAAACCATAGCACTGTATCATCCTTAGCAGACGATACTAGGATCTGCATGAGAGTGTCATCCATTGAGGACACCGCAAATCTCCAATAAGATATAAACCAATAGGCAACAGAGAACAATATGATGTTCAATGAAGACAAATTCCAACTACTCCATTATGGAAAACTGGAGGAAATAATAGCTAGGACTGAGTATACTGTAAACTCTAATCACACAAAAGAGCGGAAAAGTAATGTGAAGGACCTGGGAGTGGTAATGTCCAAAGATCTCACCTTCAAGGACCACAACAATACCACTAACACATCTGTAAGGAAACTGATAAGATGGATAATGAGAACATTCAAGGCAGGAGAGGCTAAGTCAATGATGATCATTTTTAAATCACTTGCTCTCTCGCTGGAATACTGCTGTACATTAACATCCCCATTCACGGCAGGTGAAACTGCAGAGCTAGAGAATGCACAGAGAAATTTTACTGCACGTATAAGTTCCATCAAACACCATAACTACTGGGAATGGCTGGAAGCACTTGACTTGTACTCACTGGAGCGAAGATTCTGGAGGGACTGGTCCCTAATATGCAAACAGAAATCACTCCATACGATAATAAAAGACTTGGCAGGGGATGCAACATAACCGCAGTGAAAAGTAGGGGTGTCATTAGTACACTAAGAGAGAATGCAATAAGTGTCCAGGACCCAAGACTGTTCAACAGCTTCCCACCAGCCATAAAGGGTATTACCAGTAGACCCCTGGTTGTCTTCAAGACGGAGCTGGACAGATACAGTACATAGCAGCATATGTGTAGAGACCTAGGATAACCCAAAAATGTCAGAGTGAGTGACAGTAACTTAACGCACACAGCCAGCACACACACATACACAAACACATACAGACACACACACGTACACAAGCACAAATGTTTGTACATACATGGGAACCATAAATACAGCCTACCCCCTAGCCGGCATAAACAAATAAACAGAAAAACCTCCCTCTGTCCCCCTCTCTTCCTTTTCCTCCTATTTCTCCTTCTCCTCTTCCTCCCCCTCTTTCTCCTTCTCCTCCTCCTCCCCCTCTTTCTCCCTCAGATCCTTTCCCCGTCTCACCTTGTACCCTTTAACCTCCCCCCATCTCTCTCCCCCTCTGCCACTCTTCCTCTTCTTCCTCCTCCTCCTCCTCCTCCTCCTCCTCCACCTCTTCCTATCTCCTCCTCTCCCACCTTGTTTTTCCTTCACTTCCTTTCCCCCTCTCTCCTTGACCTCCTAACATTCCCCCCATAGTCTCTCCCCCTCTGCCACTCCTCTTCCTCCTTCTCCCCCTCTTTCTCCATCTTCCTCTCCTCCCTTGATTTTCCCTCACTTCCTTTTACACTCTCTCCTTGTACCCCCTAACCTTCCCCCCATTCCTCTTCCATCTGCCACTGTCCCCCCACTCTCTATCTCTCTCTCCCCCTCCCCCTCTCCCTCCCTACAACAAACACCCTCCTCCATACACAAACGCACCCATTCCTGAAAAAATAAGCTCTTCTTTCTGTGGTAAAAAAAAGTGGTTTACTAAAGAGCAGGACAGAGAACTTGGGGACTGGTGGATGAACCTGAGAAGGAAGATTGGGAGGCAGAGCTCTCATAATGGGAGGAAGAGTGAAGAAGGAAGCTAGAAGAGCTCAGCAAGAAAATGGAGGAGAGGATAGCTGCAGAGAGCAGGAAATGGGAGCTACATGCCATAACAGTAGAATCTAAGATACAGAGCATAGAAGAGGAACTAAAAAATCTGAAACAGAATAAAGTACCAAAAGACAGGACAGCCATGATATCAGGAACTGCTACATCAGTCACAGACGAGGGGACTGTAGTCAGCAAAGGAGCTATACTGTATGAGGAGGACCTATCAAGCACACGTGGGGCCAGTGAAAAGACGAGAAGCACATCATGAACAAATGAGGGGACTAAGGACAATGAAGGAGCTAAGCTATTTGCACAGGTTCTAAAAGACAACTGCAATGTCCAGGAACAGCTGAGCAGGAAAAGAGACAGACCACTGAGCACAGGGCCACCAGCTAGGGAAGAGATTGAAGGAAGGAATGCTTCAATGGTAGGAACTAAATCGTCTCAGAAGTAAAGGGAAATACAGTGGGATGACGAATGGGAGAGGTCAGCTTTTGTCTTTGGGCTCCAGGAAGTTAAACGGGAAACTTATGAAGCCAGATAACAGGAGAAAAAAGCGATTGAAAGTATCATGAATGCAATAGGAGAGGACGACATGACCCAGTTGACAAATTCTCAGAGAACTGGGTGGTTTGCATGAGGAAAAAAAACCAAAGTGATTTTCAAGGCAGAATCAACTCGAAACAGGATCCTTCAGGAGGAACAATGGCTAAGGGACACACCGGAGTACAGGAGTGTGTACCTCAACTGAGACAGAACATAGGAAGAAAGGAAGCTCCTGAAAGAGAGGAAGCAAAGATGCAAGGAGGAACAAAAGGCTATGATGGAGAAGAGCAGGAAAACCCAGACCTGGGTGGAAGAGCAAACAAAACCTCCTCCAGAACCACCCACGGAAGGAATCAAACTACGGCAACCCCAATGCAACCGAACAATCTAAACCAGAACCCGCACTCCGTACCCTCTGTCCCCACCCCCCTCATCACAAAGCCCCACAGAAACCCCTCATAGGCCCCCACCAGGGTTCTTGCTTCCACAACCCCACCATTCTCCCCCGACCACAGTTTTAGAAAGGAAGTTGAAGGTTTGGTATATGAACACGGATGGAATAACTAATAAATGTTAGGAGTGGCACGAAATAATCAATGAGACGTCCCCAGACATCATAGCAATAAGAGAAACAAAACTCACTGGGACAATAACAGACGCATTCTTCCTACCCGGATATCAGATCCTAAAGAAAGATAGAAGGAGCAGAGGGGGAGTAGGGGTTCCATTGCTCATTAAAAGCTGATGGGGATTTGAGGAAATGGAAGGAATGAACGAGATTGGAGAAAGGGATTACATAATAGGTACAATTCAGTCTGGTGGACATAAGGTAGTCATTGCAGTGATCAATCACCCACCACAGAACTGCAGGACACCAACAGAGGAATATGAAGAGAGCAACAGAGCAATGATGGACACACTAGCTGAGGTGGCAAGAAGAGCTCACTCGAGTTGAGCAAAGTTACTGATTATGGGCAATTTCAAAGACAGGGAGATTGAGTGGGAAAGCCTGGAGCTACAGAGGGGTTCCAAAACATAGAGAGCCAAGATGATGGATGTGGCATTGGAAAACCTCATGCATCAACATGTTAGGGACACTACCAGAGAGAGAGGGGAGGATGAACCAGCAAGACTGGACCTCATGTTCACCCTGAGTAGCTCGGACATATATGGCATCACATATGAAAAGCCCCTTCGAGCTAGTGATCACGTGGTTCTGAGCTTTGAATACATAGTTGAGTTACAAGTAAAGAGGGCAACAGGAGTAGAATGGGAAAAGCCAAACTATAAAAGAGGGGACTACACAGGTATGACGAACTTCCTGCAGGATGTTCAGTGGGAAAGAGAATTGGTATGAAAGTCAGTAAACGAAATGATGGATTAAGTAACAACAAAATTCAAGGAGGCAGAGGAAAGCTTTGTTACCAAGGGCAACGGAAATAATGGAAAGACCAGAACGAGCCTTTGGTTTACTCGAAGGTGTAGGGGAGCAAAAGCTAGGTGCAATAGACAATGGAAAAAAGTACAATAGGCAAAGGACAAAGGAAAATAAAGAGATTGGTCGAAGGTCCAGAAACGAGTATACACAGATATGGAAGGAGGCCCAGCAACAGAACGAAAACAAGGCAGAGGAGAAGTTCATACCAAAGAGTAACAGAAAAAATGATAAGCCCATAGTGAGCCCATGGTTTAAATGGAGGTGTAAAGAGAGCAAAGCCAAGTGTGATAGAGCATGGAAAAGGTTTAAAAGGCAAAGGACTCAGGAGCTGAGCAGAACCATAAACGAATATGCAGGGATGAGGAGAGAGTCCAAGAGGAAATACGAGAACGAGATAGCATCAAAAGCCAAATCTGAACCAAAATTGTTATACAGTCACATTAGGAGAAAAATAACAATCAGGGACCAGGTAATCAGGCTGAGGAAAGAAGAAGGGGAGCTCACAAAGAGTGATCAGGAAGCATATGTTGAATTAAACACAAGATTTAAAGAAGTATTCACAATAGAGACAGGAATGCTTCCACCGAACTGTGGAGGTAAGGTGCACAAGCAGGTGTTGGACACAATGCACATAACCAAGGCAGAGGTAAAGAAACTGCTAAGTGAACTAGATACCTCAAAGGCGGTGGGACCAGATAACATACGTCCATGGATACTGCGCTAAATCTCTTGAAACTGGGCAGTTGCCTGAGGCGTGGAAGACAGCAAATGTACTTCTAATTTTTAAGAAAGGAGACAGACAGGCAGTGTTTAACTACAGACCAGTGTCACTGACTTGTATAGTATGAAAAGTCATGGAAAAGATTATCAGGAGAAGAGTGTTGGAACATATTGAAAAAATTCGGCTCATACATAGCAATCAGCACGGCTTCAGAGACGGGAAATCCTGTGTCACAAATCTACTTCAGTTCCATGATAAGGTAACAGAAGTAAGATAGGAAAGAGAGCAATGAGTAGGTTGCATCTTTTTGTATTACAAGAAAGCTCTTGACACAGTACCACACAAGAAACTAGTGCAAAAATTAGAGGAGCAGGCAGGAATAATATGGAAAGTACTGCAATGGATCAGGGAATTCCTGGGAGGAAGGAAACAACGAATGTTGTTGCGTGATGAAGTGTCAGAGTGGGCGCATGTGTCGAGTGAGGTTCCACAAGGGTCACTCCTAGGTCCGGTGCTGTTTCTTGTATACGTAAATGACATGGTGGAAGGAATAGATTCAAAAGTGTCACTGTTCGCTGATGATGTAAAATTGATGAGGAGAATACAAGCGAGCGAGGATCAGTTAAGATTACAAGGGGATCTGGGCAGACTACAAGTCTGGTCGGACAAATGCCTCCGGGAGTTTAACCTCAGTAAGTGTAAGGTCATGAAGATTGGGGAAGGACACAGAATTCCACAGACGAAGTACAGGTCAGGAAATCAAAAGCTGCAAACGTCACTTAAACAAAGGATCAAGGGGTAAGCATTATAACGAACATGTCTCCTTAGGCACACATCAGTCAAATAACTTC
>NC_091299.1:47465624-47548124 GCF_038502225.1 Cherax quadricarinatus | reverse complement strand
ATCCTGTTTTATCGTATGAACTATATATAAATCTAATTTGAATAAGACATTACTATTATTATATAATGAAAGTTTGACAAGTTTTATGAAAGATGATTCTATAATGTTTAGTCCAAGGCAAGTGGAACAAGAGACAATGACATTAGCTTCTGGCTAATTTGCCATGTTATTACAGACGCTGATGTGGCTCTAAATGGTATTGGAATCTTTTGCAGTCTGTACCGAATATTTGTGTTGCAATATCCTTATATCTAGAGATTTTCCAGTTTGTACTACCTAAGATTAGCTGCACATATTGCAACCAATTCTATACACACCTCCAATGCAATGTTGTGTACTCTTTATCAGAATGCTTTTAACAGTTCGTGCATTCTTAAAAGCTGCTTGCATGTTAAATCTTTTAAGAGTATTCTGCAGGACAGATAAATTGACATTATATGGGAGAACCAGCACTTTTTTTTATCTGAAGTGTTATCCTAGATTCAGTGCTATGATAAGGTTTTCTAGCTTCCAGCTATGCTCATTCCACAAAATCTCGAGGGTACTGCAGTTTCGTAGCAATATCAAATATTTTCCTAATTTTTTCATCTAGAAATTCCGGGTTACATCATATCTTTCACCTTTAAAGGAACATTTGCATTAAGTTTATTTAACTCTTCTTGCAACCGTGTGATGAGATAATGACACACTTTTAAACTTTCATGCGACTTTTTCTTCCTAAAACACTTAGGCAATTTTTACTGCAAACTGATTTATTAATTTTCCATCCCTAAATGATTTCTTGTTTTTCAAAAGTATCATAACAACTTCATATGATACTAAAAGACTCCCTGTTTGAGGTTTCCCAAAGTTACTTATCCCATATTTCTGTTTATGATGTTTGCTCTTTAGTTTCATGAAAACATCATTGTGGGATTTTCCCGCATACTGGGCATACTGTGTGCTTTGCAATACCTCATAACCCTGCCTGATAGCGTATTCTTTTGACACACAAGAAACAATGGTTTTCTATTATATTCCATGAAAAGAAATTCTTCCTTCCATCTCAGATTAAACGCTCTGTTCACCTCAAGAAACTTTCTTTTCTTGACTTTGCTCATTGTGAAGCGAAGTATTAGAGACACGATGTCATGAAGCTATAGCCCAAAGGCAGACTTACGCATCCCGTTGCATGGAGATGGCCGTGGCGCACGACGTGTACACGACATATCCCAACTCTGTGGTAATCATAATCATGGAGTGGAATTCTCACTCAGCTGTAACGTTGTCATTCTAGTTACCTAATATTATTTAGCATACATAAGCATAGCTTCGCAGATATTTTAATGTTTTTTAATAGAAGAAAATTCTATAAACCAATATATTTTAACCAACCGACTTCCAAACAAACAGTCGGAGTCATTATAAAACATGTAGGAATGAGTCCTACAAACATATATATATATATATATATATATATATACATATATATACATACATATATATATATATATATACATATATATATATATATATATATATATATACATATATATATATATATATATGTATACATATACGCATGCTTATACACACATACGTGTATGTGCATTTGTTCGTACAGAACAAACTGGATCATACATAGAAATAAAGCACTAAATGACTTTTCACCAAATAAACTAAAAAAATATTACATTCAATGATAGAACTATACCTAAGACATTGGTTCCCACAAACACACCTACACACACAAAATTAATGTTACCGATTAACACTCAATATATAATATGACCTTCCAGTCAAATGAAGGGTATATATAAACCCCATCAAATACTTTTATATTTTGGTACATAGGTCATTTTGTACCCATTCAATACGATAAAAAAGAGACATATGACAAGGATAAATCTAACATCAGATTCGAATGTATAAAACATATCCTCACAATATACATATAAATATAAACCCCCTATATAAAATGGTTCTTATAACAATAAGAGAAAAAACAGAAAATCACATACTACTTTTGACTCTGTGATTTTACAAAATTCATAAAGGTCTACATACCCCGGAGCCCCCGACGGCTCCCTGCAAAAAAAAAAACTTTACCCACATCTACCACCTTGCAAACCAATCAACCTTCCTCATCAGGCTTCCAATCACTCCAAGAGGACACACCACTGAAGAGACCAACCCCTTGCCTCTCACCCCGTCACCAAACGGAGTAGACGTTCAACAGTAAGCTCACGATATCCCTCCGGAAAACTAATTACCCACCTTCCCCCATATAATTGTTTGTTCCTACATGCTGTCCTATAAAAACACGCCGCCAACGCTTTTATCCTAATGTTTCCCTCCACCTCCCTCATCCCCCAAGAAACATGCAAGTAATCAACTATTACGTATCTGATAGCCCTCCCCACCTCTTTGGGTACCCCTCCCATATCTAACATTAAAGCCCTGAGGGTTGATATCTGTCCCCCCCCCAATAAAAAGAAAACCCTCTTCAACCACAATCTTACCACCTCCAAAGCAGAACAAAAATATACTACATGAAAAGCCGTTTCAACTTCCCCACAAAACCCGCATGATGCCTCTCTCACAAAACCCATTCGTCTTAGCACCTCTTTCGATGCTAACGTCCCCATAAGAAATCTATAAACTAATTCCCTCGCTCTTGCCGGTATTCTTAATTTACTAAATTCCACCCATATCACTCTCCAATCATATGTGGGATACACTGCCATCCCTTGCATTGATTCCTGACGACGACCCACACCCACTAACCGTTTTACCTTGAGTTTTTTAACATTGCGTACCTTTAACATAAACCGCAACATATCTTCACACTCCACTAAGTCCCTGCCACCCCACCATTTGCGGATATCCCCCATCACCTCCCCCACCCGAAGACCCCTTTCCCCCGCTGCCCGAATATACCTCTGCTTCACATATAGCGCCTTCACCCTAGACCCTAATGCCATCAAACCCAATCCTCCCTGTCTTACCGCAGTCATTACCACATCTTTACCCAACCACGCCCTCCCAAAACCCCACACATACCTTAAGGCTCTTCTTTGTAATTCCATAATATCCTGACTTCTTAAGGGGTAAATTTCCGCCACTCCCCACACCTTACTATAAATCAGCGTATTTACCACCACAACCCTTTGATGCAAGGTTACATCCCCGGCCCTTAGACTCCTGAGCCTACTCAAAGCTCTGTCCATTACCATTTCTGAATTAACCCTCCTGCTCTCCTGTACATCTGCTAAATACAAAATCCCACAAATCTTTAGCCTATCTACAGTTATCCAGCCAAACTCCTCCCCCAAGGTCCCTCCTACCCAATTGCCTACCTCCAACAACCGTGATTTCTGCTTATTAACTCTCATCCCAGTAGCATTCCCAAAAATCTCAATTACCCTTCCCACTTTACTTAAATCTTCTATCTCATTAAGTAAAACAGTTGTATCATCTACATAACCAACAATATTCCCACAAAATCCACCTCTCTCCCCCATCCTTCCCATCCCACCATCAACCAGAACATAGAAAGGATTCTGCATACATGCAAAGAGTATTTGGGAGAGTGGACACCCCTGCCTTAAACCCCTCCCCATGCTTACTGAACTACCCAACCTACCATTTACCTGTACTCTCATCGATGCATTCTCATACAATGTCCTCACCCATCCAACCACCCTCCCTCCAAAACCCATTCTCACCATACTCTCAAACAAAAAGTCCCTATCCACATAATCATAAGCTTTCTCCCAATCCAGACCTAGAATACCTCCCTTACTACTACCCTCAAGGAAATCCCGAATACGTCCATGACCTACCCGCATACTCCTCCCCGGGATACCAAATTGTCCCCCATGTATCACCGACCCCATGACCTTCTTCAGTCTATTACCCAAAATTTTCGCAAAAACCTTGTAATCTGCACACATCAAAGATATTGCTCGGTAAGCACTCAACTCTCTACCCCCCCTCTTCTTTGGCACCAAAACTATGACACCCGTACTTTGCGATGTGCCCAACTTCCCACTAGTTAACATATGATCCAATAGCCTAACAAAGCACTGTCTAATACACCCCCAATGTGCTCTATAAAAATCATTTGGTATACCGTCTATCCCTGGTGTTTTCCCGGTACTCATCCCGAAAACTGCCTCTTCCACCTCAACCTCACTTATACCAACCTCCAACCCCACTCTATCCTGCTCACTTAAAATGCTATGGAACCCCCCTTCAAAAATACCCTCCCAGGAACCCCCCTCCCTCCAACTCCATTTCTCCCTAAACCAACTATCAGCATAGAGACTCATACTTTCAGTATTGGATAGGACTCGACCCACTGGATACCCTCCCACCCCAGGGCTTGTCTCCAATTGTAGAATGGTGGTTACACTCTGTCGATCCCTAAATTTACGTAAAACAAACCCAGACGGCTTATCACCCCACAATACATCCTCTAACCCCGCCCTAACCCTAATTGCATCAAACCTATCATTGTGTAATTCAGCGATCATGCTCCGCAGACTGTCCATGTCATCCCTCCTACCACCTCCCCCAACATAACAATCTTGCAACTGTCCCTCCAGATAATTTTGCAACCCAAAACGCCACCTCGCCTCTTCCCGTCCCCTAACCTTAAAAAAATTCGCTATTCCCGGTTTTGCCTGCATTTCCCACCAATCTAACAGATCTATCTCCCTGTCCCTAGCCTCCCAAAAAGGCAACCACCAATCACTGAAAAAAGGCCCCTCCTCCTCCTCCTTAAGAAGCCTTACATTTAATTTCCAGTACCCAGAATAAATACGCACCACTCCATCCCACATCAAATCTGCTATTACCGCCCTGTGATCCGAAAACCCCACATCGAAGGTTTGCACCCTCACAACATCTATACCCTGTTTAATATAAATTCTGTCCAATCGCGCTTCATATCCCCTACGGACGAACGTGTGCTCCACTAGGTATCCCCCCCTCCCCACCACATCAACAACCCCAATATCTCGCAATACATCCCTCAGCACACTCAGCACACAACCCGCCCCTCTCGGTTCGACATCACCACTCCTAATCACACAATTCCAATCACCACCTATTACTGTTATAGCAGGCAAACCTCTCAAGTGATACAGCAATACCTCTCTGACAAAATCTACTTTTACCCTGGTATTGCTAGTTGCTGGCATGTAAACTCCTACAAAACTAGCTCGACTCTCACCCCAGACACCATCCACCCTCACGACCCTCCCACCCCCCCCCCTCTTCCCAGCCGATGACACGCAAGGGGCTGGTCTCCTTTATCGCCACTGCTACTCCACCTTTCAATTGCAAACCACTGGTAACATACATCCGATATCCTTTTAACCGCAACACACAACCAGCCCTATGATTATGCTCTTGCAAAAAGCAAATATCTACATCAAACCGCCGTAAAAACCACTCCAACCAAACTTTCTTAACCTCAGTCTTAAGTCCATTGACATTAAGCGTGACACTTCTGAAAATTATAGAAGTGGCGGCTTTCCCCTATGCCGCTGGGATTTACTCGCTGCACTTTTCACATTACGTATTCCTTTACCACTCGAGTTATCCTGTGCAGTCACCTCCCCCCTCCCTCTCCCACTGTGCAACTCAGGCGCACCTCTAGCACTATGTGGCATCGGCTCCACAACCGCTGCCCATGACTTCTTCCCCGGCCTCTGCCCCGGGGTAATAACCTCGTCTATCTCTGATGCCGCAGTTCTTTTTCTAGAACTTCCACTTACACACATCTCACCCTCAGACGAATCCTCCTGGTGTACCTCCACGGCCACCACACACTCCAGCCTTTTCTTACTCAAGTCTTTCTCCACAATTTGTTGTCCCTCCAGCTCTCCAACTTCACATAAACTGAGGACACCTTCTACACCGGGCTCATCCCCATCCAAAAAATCCTTGATGACATCTGCCAGTAAACCCTCCTGAGTCGAAGCTTCCTGGACTAAAGACTCCTCAGATAACACCTTCGACTCCCCCGACTCCCCTGGGATAGTGACACATGTCTCCTCCTCCGCCACCTCCTGGTCGACCTCCTTGCTCCAGAGATCAGGCCTCCGGCCTCCAGAGGCAACAGAGCCAGGCACCAAATCACACGACTGTTGAATCACAATCGGCGTTTCCAGAATTCGAGGAGCCTGCCTCCTAGGACACTGGGCTGCCATGTGCTCATAAGAGCTGCACAGACGACATGTTTTTCTCTGACCCGCATAGTACACATAAACCTGTGTTCTACAACCGGTCATCGTTACATAGGATGGTATAGGCCTTGTTAAAGACATTTTAAGGGTGTAAGAACCTTCTGGCATTCCTTCATACGGACCATCCCTCCATACCCCCATGGTTGCAGAATGCACTGTCCCATAACTGCGAAAAAACTCCTGTAGTCCATACGCCGTAGCCTCGAAGGGTACATTCCGTACCTTCACCCATGTGTAGTACTTAGAAACATCATGTAACACAACATCCATCGCTGAATTCACACTCATGCGTTGTTCCTGGTACTGCTCGACAATTCTTGTGTAGAAGCCGGCTCTCAGAAATTTCACGAAGATTCTTGACAAACCATTAAGAGCGACGCCATATAATTCCTCGTTGGGGATACCATATGTGTCCCTGATGATGTTAGGGAGAAGTACGTTCATCGTATCTCCACTTAACGTACCACGAACCAGCTCTATGCAGATAGTATTTACTCTCCGTACTGTATGTTCAGCCATTTTGATATCCCAAAATGAGCAGCGCACGTCCACACTACTCAATGGTTGTTGATGTACTGTGGTAGCTCGCCTGAAAAACAGCAGAGGGGTGCTGGGCACAACCTCACTCCACCGTAGTCAGGCAGCGAATGCGAAGTATTAGAGACACGATGTCATGAAGCTATAGCCCAAAGGCAGACTTACGCATCCCGTTGCATGGAGATGGCCGTGGCGCACGACGTGTACACGACATATCCCAACTCTGTGGTAATCATAATCATGGAGTGGAATTCTCACTCAGCTGTAACGTTGTCATTCTAGTTACCTAATATTATTTAGCATACATAAGCATAGCTTCGCAGATATTTTAATGTTTTTTAATAGAAGAAAATTCTATAAACCAATATATTAACATTAATGCTCGCATGTCACAAAAAATCAACCCGTGGGTCACTTGTGGCCCACGGGCCCGTTGATGGACCACATTGGACAGTTAGAGCATTGTGAATTTTGACTGGCTTTCCCCAAGGGGGGCTAAAATAACACGGGTTCGATCCCCGGCTAGTCGCAGAATGTTAATTACTTTAAAAACCACTTGATCGTGGATGCATTATATGTACTGCTCGTGAAGGCTGGTATTTCGAACGGGTGGAATGATAAGTTCTGAGCTTACCACAGCCACGTATGTCCTCGCATCATGAAGCATGCCTGGTGCTACTTGCTGCACGATATTTGTAGGACTGATAGCGCAATGGTTAGCAGTGGGTTTTAACTGGCTTTCTGCGAGGCGGGCTATAATAATACAACATCGACCCCCGGCTATCTGCAGTTTGCTAATTATACACACACACACACACACACACACACACACACACACACACACACACACACACACACACACACACACACACACACACACACATATATATATATATATATATATATATATATATATATATATATATATATATATATATATATATATATATATATATATATATATATATATATATATATATATATATATATATATATATATATATATATATATATATATATATATATATATATATATATATATATATATTTATTTATTTATATATTTAACAAGTCGGCAGTCTCCCACCGAGGCAGGGTAACCCAAAAAGAAAGAAAATCCCCAAAAAGAAAATACTTTCATCATCATTCAACACTTTCACCTGCACTCACACATGATCACTGCTTTTGCAGAGGTGATCAGAATACAACAGTTTAGAAGCACATACGTATAAGATACACAACATATCCTTCCAAATTGCCAATATCTCAAGCCCCTCCTTAAAAGTGCAGGCATTGTACTTCCCATTTATTATATTATTGTAACCATGGACGAGTGGTATTGATCAATAACAACACTGCACTAGCCAAGGATTCGAACCCATGTTGTACTTGCCTGTCTCATGCTAAGCGAGAACCACATGATGCTTTAAACCACAGGACCATCCAACCCTACAAGAATAGCGCAGCCAGCACACAGCTAGCTGTTGGGCCGCCATCCGAGGGTATACGGAGGTGTGGGAGCTTCTAAGCAATTTCATTTTCATCCCTGTTTGGTGTACTAGCCTCACGAGCAGCATTTATATTTTATTGTAACCCACACCTCCGTATGCCCTCGGATGGCGGCCCAACAGCTAGCTCTGCTGGCTGCTCCATTCTTGTAGGGTTGGGTGGTCCTGTGGTTTAAAGCGTCATCTGGTTCTCGCTTACCATGAGGCAGGCCAGGACAACATGGGTTCGAATCCTTGGCCAGCGCAGTGACCCTACCTCTGCGCCACCGTAGAGGTAGGGTCATGCGTACATTATGCTGTCTCTGGAGGCGGTACAAGGGTCGTAGGGTCGAGTCCTGGCCTGCCGCAGTTTGGTTAATGATATATATATATGTATATATATATATATATATATATATATATATATATATATATATATATATATATATATATATATATATATAATCTTAAATCTTCTGTACCATATTATGTAATAATATATATATATATATATATATATATATATATATATATATATATATATATATATATATATATATATATATATATATATATATATATATATATATATATATATATATATATATATATATATATATATATATATATATCCCTACCTCTGCGGTGGCGCAGAGGTAAGGTGATGCGTACATTGTGCTGTCTCTGGAGGAGGTACAAGGTTCGTTGGGTCGAGCAGTATGGTAAATGATTTAAAATCACTTGTGTCGTGATTTCATTAATATATATAAATATATATATATACTTATATATATATATATATATATATATATATATATATATATATATATATATATATATATATATATATGTGTGTGTGTGTGTGTGTGTGTGTGTGTGTGTGTGTGTGTGTGTGTGTGTGTGTATAATGATGTAGGGCATAATGACAGTAGTTTGTTGGACTACGTATTGGAAGAAAAGTAGATAAAAGACTGTTGAGTAGACTTCAGGATACTGAAGGTCTTTACTAGTACTCACTGGAGTGCAGGCGATAGAGATATATCATTATCTACACCCGGAAGATTCTGGAGGGACTGGTCCCTAATATTCACTCAGAAATCACTCCATACGAAAACAAAAGACTTGGCAGGCGATGCAACACACCCCCCAGGAGTGTGTTGCCCCTACACCCCCCCAGGGCTGTGTAGGGGCGTCACCGGTACACTAAGAGAAAATGCAATAAGTGTCCCGGGCCCAAGACTGTTCAACAGCCTCCTACCAGCAATAAGGGGCATTACCAGTAGACCTCTGGTTGTCTTCAATAGGGAGCTGGACAGATACCTAAAGTCAGTGCCGTATCAGCCGGGCTTTGGCTCGTACGTTGGACTGCGTGCAGTCAGCAGTCACAGTCTCATTGATCAGGCCCTGATCCACGGGGAGGCCTGGTCGTGAACCAGGAGGCGGGGGCGTTGATCCCTGGAATACCCTCCAGGTATGCAAAAATTGTACATGTTTATAGAGGGACCAGAGATATATCAGATTACTTTTTAGTTGTAGCTACAGTGAGAGTAAAAGGTACATGGCATACAAGGAAAATAAAAGCAGCAAGTAATAGAGAGAGATGAAGGTTTATAAACTGAAGGAGAAGGGAATTAGGGTAAGATAAAAAAAACTATTGGAGGATAGATGGGCTAGTGAGAGATTAGACAATGGGGTTGAAAATGTATGGGGTAGGTTTAAGAATGTAGTGTTAGTGTTCAGCAGAAGTTTGTAGTTACAGAAAAGTGGGTGCGGGAGGGAAGAAGAGCGATTGATGGAACGATGAGGGAAAAAAAGTTAGCATATGAGAGGTTTCTACAAAGTAGATATGATGCAAGGAGGGAACAGTATATGGAGAGAAAAAACAGAGGTTAAGAGAGTGTTGAAGCAATGTAAAAAGAGAGCAAATGAGAGAGTGGGTGAGATGATACCAACAAATTTGGTTGAAAATATGAAAAAGTTATGAGTGATAGTAATAAGTTGAGGAAGCTTAGGGAACGAATGGATCTGACAGTTAAAAATAAAAGAGGAGAGTTGTTAAAGGAAGAGTTAGAGGTATCGGGAAGATGGAGGGAATATTTTGAGGAACTGTTAATTGTTGATGAAGATAGGGAAGCTGTGAATTTGTGTATATGGCAAAGAATAATAACATCTTGTAGGAGTGAGGAAGAGCCAGTTGCGAGTGTGGGGGAAGTTCGTGAGGCAGTGGGTAGAATGAAGGTGTTAAGGCAGTTGGGATTGATGGGTTAATGATAGAAATGTTAGACGCAGGTGGGGATATAGTTTAGGAGTGGATGGTGAAGCACCTAGGGATTTTCAGAGAGCGTGCATAGTTCTACTGTATAAAGGCAATGGGGACAAAAGAAAGTGCAAAAATTATGGGGAAATAAGTCTGTTGACTATACCTGGTGAAGTGTATGGTAGAGTTATTATTGAAAGAATTAAGAGTAAGACGGAGAGCAGGATAGCAGATGAACAAGGAGGCTTTAGAAATGGTAAGAGGTGTATAGACCAAGTGTTTACATTGAAACATATAAGTGAACAGTTTTAGGTAAGGGTAAAGAGGTTTTTTGTGGCATTTATGAATTTGGAAAAGGCATGTGACAGGGTGGATATGGGGGCAATGAGGCAGATGTTGCAAATGTATGAAATATGAGGTAGATTGCTGAAAGCAGTGAAGAGTTTTCATGAGGCTAGTGAGGCTTAAGTTAGAGTATGTAGGAGAGAAGGTTATTTCCCAGTTAAAGCAGGCCTTACACAACGATGTGTGATATCACCGTGGTTGCTCAATGTATTTATAGACAGGGTTGTAAGAGAAGTGAACCTTGGGTGTTGGCAAGAGGTGTGGGATTAAAAGATAAAGAACCTAACACAAAGTGGGAGTTGTCACAGTTGCTCTTTGCTGATGACACTGTGCTTTTGATAGATTCTGAAGTGCTTCAGAGGTTGGTGGATGAATTTGGTAGGGTATGAAAAAAGAAGAAAATTAAAAGTGGGTATAGGAAATTATTATTATTATAATAAAAAAAGCGCTAAACCTCAAGGGCTATACAGCACTGCAGGGCAGGACGGAAGTGAGGGTATAAGGAGGCAAAAGGGAAAGGGATAATTAGTAGGTTACGGTGAATAGCGAGGCAGTGGATAGTGCAGGGATAGAGGGTAGCAAGAGATTGAGGCATGAAGGGCTGAGGGGAATGCGAAAGGTATCATCATCAGAGTTTGTGGAGTAAATCAGTTGTTGTCAAGAAGTCAATGAGAGAGTCAGGATTAAAGGAGGGTCCATCAGCAAGAAGGGAAGGTAAAGAGAGAGTAGTAGAGCGGAGACGACGTTGGAGGTAAATTCTGCATGCTCGTTGATAGAGAGAACAGTCTAACAGAATGTGGCTAACCAATACTGGAACCTGACACTTCTCACAGAAAGGAACAAGGTGCCTCTCCACAAGATACCCATGAGTAAGATGAGTGTGGCCAATGCAAAGACAGGAGAGAGTAGTCTCCCAACCTCGACACTGATGACAAGAAGACGGCCAGTAACGTATACTAGGTTTAATAGAATGAAGTTTGTTACTGAGTAGATTAGACCAACGTTGTTGCCAATAGGTGTGAAGGTGGATAGATATTACAGTAAAATAGTCCGTAAATGGAACACCTCTATATGAAACTGGTAGTTCATGTACTGTTGACCGTGCAGCAGTGTCCGCCAGTTCATTGCCCTGTACGTCAACATGACCAGGGACCCAACAAAAAACAATATCTTTATGCTTGGTAGAGATACGGCGTAACCAAAGTTGGATACAGAGAACTAGGGGGTGAGGTGTATCAAATGTTCGTATAGCCTGTAAAGCACTAAGGGAGTCTGAGACAACCACAAATGATGACACAGGCATAATAGCAATACGGATAAGTGCTGCAAAAATGGCATACAATTCAGTTGTAAAAGTGCTAGCCGAGGATAGTAAATGTCCTCGCACGACACTGTTCGGAAACACTGTTGCGAATCCAACACCATCAGAAGACTTTAAGCCATCTGTGTACACTGTGATGGCATGAGAATGAGAGCAGAAGTGGTCAAGAAAAAGAGAGCAGGAAGCTACCGTAGGCAGTTGGGCTTTCGCGCAAGGAAGTGAGAAAGAACAGACTCGAACAGCTGAAACTTCCCAGGGGGGCAGGGAAAAGTGAGATGCTATATGAACATAGAAAAGTGGTAACTGAAGGGAAGACAAGAGCGAATGTAGACGAAGAGAAAAGGGACAGAGCAAACAGCGGTGACGAACAAATGATGTCTACTAACGTCGGTGACTATTCTATATATGGAAGGATTGTGAAGATCATGAGATCATAGTAGCGAAGGCAATGGGCATCACGGCGATCGGACAAGGATGGAATATTCGCTTCTGCATAGAGGCTCTCAACAGGGGAAGAGCGAAAAGCACCAAGGCACAAACGTAATCCCTGGTGATGGATGGGATTAAGGCTCGAGAGAGTAGTAGAAGAGGCCGCTGAATAGATCTGATCACCATAATCGAGTTTCGATAAAATGAGGGCTGAATGTAGGCGAAGGAGAGTTCGACGATCAGCTCCCCATGAAAGATGAGCAAGGGTTTTAAGGTTCAGCCGGCTGTGACAAGTTGCCTTCAGAGAGGTAATGTGAGGTTTCCAGGATAACCTATGGTCAAAGAGAAGGCCTAGAAACCTGACCGTATCACGTATCACGTTCAGGGATACGGGAGCCATAGAGGTACAATGGATGATCAGAGATGACAGAGCATCTAGTGAAAGTAATTTGGTGAGTTTTAGTACTGGAAAATTTAAACCAATTAAATTTAATACCAATTAAACGTTGATTTACCAGACGTTCCATCACAGTGCAAACTGCACTGGTAAGAGCAATGGGACGATAGTGAGAGGCATCATGTTCCGTAGTACCCGGTTTGCGGTAAGGGAAAACAATAGCAGATTTCCACAGCTTGGGAAGAACTCCTTGTGACCAAATAAGATTGAAGAGGTGTAAGAGGACTGCAAGGGCTGACTGATGTAAATGTTGTAACATCCGAATATGAATGTTGTCTGGCCCAGCTGCCGATGATCGGCAAGCTAAGAGTGTCGCCTCCAGTTCCTGAAGTGTAAAAGGCACATTATAAGATTCTTCTTTGAGAGAAGAAAAGTTTAAGGGCGCTAACTCTGTGGCAGACTTTGAAGAAAGAAACGAGGGTCATAGATGTAGCCCCTGAGAAATACAGACCAAATGATTACCAATTTCAATGGCAACGTCAAGAGGGTTTGCTATATCAACACCGGCAACCCGCAGAACAGGAGCCGGGTCAGGAGAGTATTTACCACTCAGTTATAATTAACCAAAAAAGGTACAATACCGTGACTGGAACGATACACAAATAACCCGCACATAAAAGAGAGAAGCTTACGACGACGTTTCGGTCCGACTTGGACCATTTACAAAGTCACACTAACCAGAAGTGGAGCAGGACGGCTATATGTAGGCAGGAAGAGGTGGTGGTAGTAGTAGTAGTAGTAGTACAAGAATGGTATATAATACCGACAAGATGAAATTAAGACACAAGCGCAACACCCGGGCATCTCTATCGTAGACGTTTCGCCATCCAGCCAGCCACGTACTTTTTTCCAGACTGCACTCATAGAGGAAGCAGAGGGGATGGTGGAAACTTAATCTCGCCAGCAAGTGCATTTAGCGTCACAGATGACACGGCGAGGGCCCCCATGCTTCTGCTTAAAATCAAGAAGTCTCTCAGTGGTTCTATTGTACCGGTACCTGCTCCACACATCGCATTTTAAAGGTATTGCTCGAGCACAAGCAGGAGACCACCAAGGCACGCACTTCTGAGAATGCCTGCCAGAGGTTTGGGGTATAGAATGAGAAGCTGCGGTTAAAACTGAGGACGAGAAGAGGTGTAAAAGCTCATCAATGAAGGACGAAGAAGGAACCTCACTAAAAGCAGTTAGTTACGAGTGAAGGTCCCAATTTGCTTGATCAAGTTGCCAGCGTGGGCTACGAAGAGGTGGTGAATATGAAGGAGAAGTAAGAATGATTGGAAAATGATCGCTGTCCTGTAAATCCGGGAGAACAGACCAGGTGAAGTCTAGTGCAGCAGAGGAAGAACAGACTGAGAGATCGATGCAAGAGAGAGTATGAGTACGAGAATCAAAATGGGTGGGAGTACCTGTATTTAAAACATGGAGGGGGTGAGAAGCGAAAAAAGCCTCCAACTGAATGCCAATGGAATCACAGTGAGGACCGCCCCCGCTCCCCCGAGGAAATGATGAGCATTAAAATAGCCTAGTAACAAAAATGGTGGCGGTAAGGACGAGACAAGAAAGGCAACATCCGGGATAGATAATACCCGAGAAGGAGAGAGATACAAAGAACAGATTGTATACCACTTACGCAAGTGGATACGGCCTGCAGTGTAATGCAGCGAAGTATGAACAAATAGCTGATGGTACAGAATATCAGTGCATAGAAGAAGGGCACTTTCATTAAAGGTCCCATCAGAAAAATGATCCAAAGAATACAATAAATTATAGCCTGAGATGGGATAGCTAACAGCGGAGTGTAATTTTGGTTTTTGTAAGCAAACACCAACAGGGGAAAACCGGTAAAGCAACATCTGAAGCTCACCCCGATTACCCCTGAGGCCGCGGATATTCCACTGTAAATAAGCCATGATTGGTAACGTTAAAGATACCAGAAATCCATAGGTAAGGGTATCTACGGACTAGAGGGGTTTGAAAAGTCCTCATGTGGTGGTAGCGGAAAATGTTCAGGTAGCTAAGGAACGGAGCATTGTGAAGAATGGAGTTGCACAGATGGAGGAGAGGAAAGAGAAGAAACGGGGCGGATCAGTGTCCAGTGATGGTTTAGTCACTGTAATATATTCTGAGATAGCTTCAAGTGTTTTGGAATTCAAAGACGTTGTATGGGAGACAATATTGGAGATCGAAGGAGGAGGGTGAGTAAAGATTGGGACAGTAATGGACTGTACCAAAGTAGTAGGGGACGAAAGGGTAAGGGAACTGGAGAAGAAGTGTGGGAGGGGACAGAAGAGGCAGAAACCTGGGAGGTGGCAGAAGAGGAAGAAACTTGGGAGGGGACAGGGGAGGAAGGCACAGTACGAGGAGGAGGGTGAACCTCCACACATGTAACAGAGCCAGTGAGAGAAAAAGAACCAGGTACAGATACTGGAAAGGTAAAATGTGGAGGTGGAAGAAGGGAAGGAAGGGTTAAAGGAGATTTGAGCAAGGGGGATTTTTTGACTTTTGAGAAGTAGAGGGGCAATTGGGAAGAGGTGTCGTACGAGGCCTTGTCGATACCTGGGCTTGTGAAGGAGAACACAAAGATGTGAGAGCAGACTGAGGTGTTGAAGTAGGGACTTCTGAGCCAAGGACAGCAAAAGTATTAGAGACAGGAGTGACTATGGGAGAGGGTAACTACAGAGGAGGCTGCAGAAGGTGGGACCCTAGAAGTGGAGGGACGTTTAGAAACACGAGAATAAGAAATACGGGGTAGTCTCCCTTGGAGGCGTAGATGAGAAACTGCCATAGCATAAGGGAGACCTTCTGCCTCTATGAGGCAATGGATTTCCCGCTCATTTAAGTAGACCTGGCAACGGCGAGAGTAAGAAGGGTGAGCCTCATGACTATTAAGGCAAGAGGTCGGTCGGTTACAAGACGTATTAGAATGGTCATCGGCACCACAGACTGGGTATTCAGCTATAGATCTGCAATATTTTGCTGGGTGACCAAATTGCCAGCAATTTCTACACTGTTGCGGTGTAGGGATCACCTTTTGAACTTGTAACCGATGTCCTGCTACATAAACAGAGAATGGGAGTTCATGGCTGTCGAAAGTTAATCGAGCCACATTGCAAGGGTATCGTCTCTGCACGAGGGCAGGAAGAGCATTGTCTACTTTGAGGATTGGGAGATCTTGGAGTTCCAGCTGTTAGAGAATGTCATTGCCACATGTCTGAAAATTCTGTTGGACTATGATATGGGGCAGAATGACAGTACCACTACAAGAATTGAGGGAAAGATGATTTTCAATAATGACAGATATAGTATTGATATGTGAAAGATGAGAAAGATCATGAGCTTAGGTAGCATTGTGGACAGTGATGATGCACGTACCACGCCTGAGAGCATGAAAGGAAGTATCTCTACCAACATGGCGTAGGAGTGCCTTGCCAATATTATTGTCGGAAAGATAGGCAATAGAGGAAGTCAGTCGTAAAGTAAAGAATTTATTTCATTGTGCGGTCCGAAACAGAGTGTGGAAAGGGAGTGCATGGCGTGTCGGTTTTTTCTGAGTAGAATGGGAAGGTGGCGAAGTATCATCAGGCAACTGTTGTTGGCGTTTAAAAGTGGGACCAGAGTTGGTCCGACGTGGGACGGGCTGGCGACTCGAATATTGACACACCGTAGAGGGAGAGGCCGGAAGCATAGTCAAAGGAAGACAGAGGTCAGACAAATCGAAGGAGTCAGTTGAGACCCGGTACCTGAAGCTGGTGTTGAAACAGCACCAGTAAGAGGTACAGGGGCATCAGGAGTGTCCAAAGAGTGGTCAAAAAACGAGGCAGGGTCAGAACGGGGTCCAGTATCAAGAAGGGGCCCGGGGGTAGCAGGTTCATGGACTGGGTCCTCCATGGTTAGGTTACTTCTTTCTTTCTTTTTTTCTTAGAAACAAAATAAAATAAAAATAAAAAAAGAATAAAAAATGGGGGAATGGGGAGGAATAGTTAACAGGAGGAATGAAAGGGCCAGAAATCGCCATCCGGGCTCAAGAGGACCTCAACATCGCAAGTAGCGCAGATGCGGCATGGAACCTGTGCCTTCATGCTAGTAAACCAGCAATCCAGGATAGCAACCTCACATCTGCCGAGCTACCTCGGTGGACAAAAGAGAGGGCGACCAGATATCTGCTACAAAGCATACCTCCTTTGGCCACCACCCCAGAATCCGAAAGGCGGCCTCCAGAGATATACCTGTCGCCCGAAAGACACCCAAAGCCACCCCCCGGGAGACCGGAGAGGGATCGGGACATCCCCAGGCGATACAGATTCCACGGCAAACTACACCACCGCCAAGAACCTAATTCCTCAGAGCAAGAGCCTCTTCACCACGCCAATGAGCCCCCTTTGAAGAAGGGACAGGGGAAAGAGTAAGGTTTTACCAACGCTCTTGTATGGGTGTGAGGCATGGGTGTGAAGCATGGGTGGTGAATGTTGCAACAAGGAGATGTCTGGAGGCAGTGGAGATGTCATGTCTGAAGGCAATGTGTGTGAACATAATGTAGAGAATTCGTGGTTTGGAAATTAGGAGGAGGTGTGGTATTACCAAACTATTATCCAGAGGGCTGAGGAGGTGTTGTTGAGGTGGTTTGGACATGTAGAGAGGAGGGAACTAAATAGAATGACTTCCAGTGTGTATAAATCTGTAGCGGAGTGAAGGCCGGGTAGGGGTCGGCTTGAGAATAGTTGGAGAGAGGGGGTAAAGGACAGTTTGTGTCCTAGGGGCTTGAACTTCCAGCAAGCATGCGTGAACGTGTTTGATAGGAGTGAATGGAGACAAATAGTTTTTAGGACATGACGTGCTGTCAGAGTGTGAGCAATGCAACATTTATGAAGGGATTCAGAGAAACCAGCAGACCGGACTTGAGTCCTGGAGATGGGAAGTACAGTGTTTGCACTCAGGAGGAGGGGTGTTAATGCTGCAGCTTTGTAGCTGTAGTGATGGAGTGAATAATGATGAAAGTTTTTCTTTTTTTGGGCCACCCTGCCTTGGTGGAAGACGGCCGGTGTGTTAATAAATAGAAATATATATATATATATATATATATATATATATATATATATATATATATATATATATATATATATGTCGTGCTGAATATGTAAAACTGGTCAATTAGCAAAAACTCATTTAAAATTAAGTCCTTTTTAAAATTTTCTCTTATACGTTTAAAGATATATTTTTTTCATTAATGTTGATGTAAAAATTTATAATTTTGCACCAAAAGGAACTTAGAAAACTTACCTAACCTTATTATAAGAAGCGCAATTTATTTTAGCCTAACCCAACTAAATATATTTTAGATTTGTTTACAATAATTTAATACTAAACAAACACAGTGAAATATATTTTTTTCTTTAGGTTCAGAATGATTTTGGCGTAATTATTGCATACACAAATTTTCGGTTGTCCTATATGGCAAGATGAGCATTGCTATTTAAGCCAAGATCGCAAGTTCTGCCTATTCGGCACGACGTATATATGTATATATATAAATATATATATATATATATATATATATATATATATATATATATATATATATATATATATATATATATATATATGTATATATATATAATTCCAGATAAGTCGTGAAAGAGTAGATGTGGATTCGAACCGTTGCCCTGAATGGTAGCAGGTCCAGCGCTCTATCACTGGGCTTCGAGACTTCTAATAGGAAAGTTTCTAACACATTACTGATGTTTCATATAGTACCTGTGGATTGTCATGCATTCTCATTCTATTCACTCTGACATTGGTAGGTAAGACACATAGGCAACAGTTAGGCAACTTTATTCCGAAATGTTTCGCCTACACAGTAGGCTTCTTCAGTCGAGTACAGAAAGTAGGCAGGAGCAGCAGAGATGTGAAGACGATGTATCAGTCCATCACCCTTGCAGATGTAGAACTGAGGTTGTCAGTCCCTCAGCCTGGAGAAGAGTTCTGATATTCACTCTGTCAGACACTGCAACACAAATGGCATCTTGGTACAGAAGAGAAAACATTTTGGACAAGTTCTTCAAGTGAGAATGGTTGGATCTGAGAGGGACGTGACCTCTCAGTGATTTCATCCTTCCATATGCTACTCTGCACCCCCTTCGGACAGTATATAAGTCTCAACACTCGCTTGTTCTTCACATTGTTTCAAACTATGGAACAGAACTCTCCTCCAGGCTGAGGGACTGACAACCTCAATTCTACATCTGCAAGGGTGATTGATGAACTAATACATCGTCTTCACATCTCTACCGCTCCTGCCTACTTTCTGTACTCCACTGAAGAAGCCTACTGTGTAAGCCAAACGTTTCGGAATAAATTTGCCTAACTGTTGCCTATGCGTCTTACCTACCAACCTGTCGGTATTGTATACCATTTTGATATTCACTCTGGCATTGTTGGACACATGTATAGAAGAATACATGAGAAAACACAAAAGTACGAAAGACACAAGAATTCATAAGGAAATAGAGGAACACATAAGGAAGCATAATGGACACAGGGAAGTCAGGTATTCATAAGCAAATATCGAGACTCACAAGGAAACACGTTAATACAAAATATACAAGGACATAATATCCCAAAGGAAAACACTGGAAAACACAAAGACACATGTTTGTACACAGAAATATAGGTAAACAAAATGAAATACATGGGTGAATCAGCCTACAAATGAAATAAATGAATGCACAAAGACAAATGAGAAAATATATGGATACATGAGGAAGCACAAGAACACACAAGAGTGATATAAACACGCCCACGTATAACGGATACATCATTACAAAATAGCACAAATGAACACCTAGCGACACAAAACAATAAGTAAGAACAAGGTCTCTCATAGAGACATGCGAACACACAATGACGCAAAATCACTCAAGCACATAAAATTACACTCAAAGCAGTACTCAAACAATCACAACTATACAAATGCAAATAGGAACACTGTAGAACATGCAAAAACAAGATCTGACAAAGATATTACAAAGGACCTACACACTTGAACAGAGAGAACACACAACAAAATACAGAAACATGTTGTACGAAGAAACACACCAGAACACACCGGATCACACAGAAAACAAATAGTACATATAAGGACACACAGAGGAAATATACAAAAACACTAAGACATTTGAAAGTACAACCCATAGTAAGTGAGTTAGAAGTAAAAAAAAAATAATGCATAAGATGAAGAAATTACAGTAGATGAAATAAGGACACAAAGCAGAATCCTACTCTGGAATTCTCTCGGAGAAAAATGAGAAAATTATCATGAACTTAATAAAGAGAAACCCTTCATCAACACAGCACTCGTTCTCGTTGTCTGCACCCATATGCCTCTTATTTGGGCTTCCTTCAACTCATAAATTTTGTGTTGTCTCTCATCCTCTTGCCTCTTGTCTTCTTAAAACCATTACAATAGTTTTTTGGTTCTCTGGTTACCGGCATCACTCTCAAGACCTTACTGAACAAGTTTCGTCTCATTTTACCTATAAGATACTTAACCTAGAAGTAATAGAGCTCTTTATTTATTTCTGGTGGTGATGTCATTATAATAAAACAGAGTGAAAGTCAGTGAGTGAATCCTTCACTAATATGTTCCTACTGATGATTTTTTATGCTATTCGTCTAAGTATGGAGTCTGTTTTTTTTCCTAAAGGTTAATGTATCTTATAAATTAAACGTTGTTCCCTACAATGTATTTCGTGTATCAAGTAATAGAGGATGAATAAATCAGTCTATCAAGATTTTAATTTTAGAGCAAGTAAAGGTTTCTTACTTTCATGAATATAATAAACACTGGAGACGCTGCTTGGCGTAAAGCCAAGCAGCGTCTCCAAACCTGAACTTATGCAAAATGTTTTGCACTTTATTGGATCGTGTACACACATATATATGTGGATGTCAGGATGTCCGACCAAGGATCGTGAGCACATCACACCTTGTTTTGAGAGTGTCGTCCCTTTCATTAATTTCAACCACTTAGAGATAACTGGCATAAATAAAAATAAGATTAATCACGATTCAAAAGTGCTTTCATCCTGGCGTTTATTATTTTTTTTCCTGAGTATGAATTAGATGAATTAAGAACAACAAACTCTACCTAAGCTGAAGAAAAAATATTTACGATTGATATTAAGTTCGTAAGGGCGGAAAATTAATTATTATTAAATCAGTACTGGTACGTTAGTATGGCTGCTTAACGATTATCTTAGATGAAGTCGAAATTTCTATTCAAAATCTAATATTTTGTTTTCCAAATTACTATTTATTACCAACATTTTCCTTAAACAGAATTCTCCCACTTACCAAGTGTACACGTCACTTTCTTTTGTCCTTTTAAAAGCTATTATTGTTCGTTTAATTAAATTAAAACATTAAAAATAAGTCTCTCCATACAAGCATGCAAATTTACTGGCTAATAAGAATCGTATTCATTTTCACATTAATGTAAAATTGTTGTCGTTAAATAATGAACTCATTGTTGAGAGGAAGTCTGCGCTCTCTGTGCTCTTACCTGCCGAGGAAAACTAAAGAACAACTTCTGGAGAAGTTCTTTTATCTCCTGACTTGAGATTGCTTGCAGTGGTCACTTTAGTGTTTTATTGTGCAATAAACTGGAGGTGTTAGTCTGGCAAAACTTGGCAATCTGAGAACAGTGATCTGGCTCGACCTGGCACCCTTGCCAACTGATGAACTTTACAGTATCAAGTCAGTTTCAGATTTTGTTGTCTATATAAAAGCAAACTACAGCATCTTCAGTGAGTGGTAGGTTAATGAAGTGTAAGTTCTTTACTGAAATGAGTGTCTTACTTTAAGTGTGTAAACTTTACTCTCGTACCTTGCTAAGGTACGAGCACCATGCAGAGGTGCGAGTATCCTGTATAATAGTGTGAGATTCCTGCAGATGCGCAAGTAGGTACCTTGTTAAAAAGAGAGTACATTGTTAAGTGTGAGTACCTTGCTGAAGTGAGAGCGCCTTGCTTAACTGTAAGTACTATGCTGCAGTGAGAGTAACATGTTAATATGTGAGCACCTTGCTGAAGCATGGGTACCATGTTCAAGCGTGAGTACCTTGCCGAAGTGTGAGTACCTTGCTGATGTGTGAGTACCATGCTGAAGTGTGAGAACCTTGCTAAAGTGTGAGTACAATGCTGAGGCGTGAGTACCTTGCTGAAGTGTGAGTACTTTGCTGAAGTGTGAGTACTTTGCTGAAGTGTGAATACCTTGTTGAAGTGTGAGTACCTTGCTCAAGTGGGAGTGCCATGCTGAGGTGTAAGTACCATGCTGAGGTATGGGTACCTTGCTGAGGTGTGAGTATTATTCTGAAGAGTGTACCTTGCTGAAGTGTGTGCATCTTGCTGAAGTGTGAGTACCTTGCTGAGCTGTGAGTACCTTGCTGAAGCGTGAGCACCTTGCTGAAGTGTGAGTACATTGCTGAAGCGTGAGCACCTTGCTGAAGTGTGAGTACATTGCTGAGGTGTAAGTACCTTGGTGAGTGTAATTACCTTATTAAAGTGAGAGTACTTTGCTAAAGTGAGAGTACCATGCTTAAGTGAGAATACTTCTCTGCAGCCTGAGTACCTTGTGGAAGTGTTAGCACCCTGTTAAGGTATAAATTAATACAGTGTTTAAGTGCAGCATGTGTGTATCATGTTTGAAATGTATGACGTGAGAACCTTGTTTAAATGAAACATGACAATACCCTGCTGAAGCGTAGCATGTGAATATCCTGCCGAAGCGATGAAGTATTGAAGTGCATCATTAATATACCTTTCTGTAGTGTAGTTTGTGAATATCCTGCTGAAGTGAAACATGTGAGTACTTTGATAAATGTAGCGTGTTTGTACCTTCTAAATTGTGGCTTAATATGTACTCTGGTGAAGTGTAGAATGGGGTGTACCCTCCTGTATTGCTATATGTGAGTACCCTAATGAAGTGCACTATGTATGCTCCTGCCGAAGTGTAGGATGCGAGTATCTTCCTGAAGTTTAGCATTTTAACATCATTCTGCAACCTAGCATTCGACTGTTTTGAAGTGTAGCATGTGGGATACCTTATTGAAGTGTAGCATCAGGGATACATTGCTGAAGTGTAAACTTTTGAGTACCTTGCTGAGGGGTGACGCAAGAGTAACTTACTGAAATGATAGTCTTTGTGTAGCTGCTGAGGTGTAGCTCATGAGTTTGTGTTGTTATCTACCTTGATATGAAACAAATTGAGGTTTAGGAGGCACATTATCTCTGCTGGATAACTTGCCTACGTTATCCTGCAAGGATATTCAGGGCGGGGATTAACGAAAGAGTACTGGTTAATCCCCGCCGTGTACATCACGTTGGGGTTAACCAGCACTCTTTCGTTAATCCCCGCCAGGGATATCCTTGCAGGATAACTTAGGCAAGTTATCCAGCACATAATTTGCCGCCTAAACGACACACTGCTACTCTTCACGCATCTAATTTTATTGTTTATTTTTTATCGTATGTACCACAGGTAAACATGACTCATGAAATCGTAATGACACGACGGCAAACAAACCATACCACGGGTGGGGATAGAACCCGCGATCAGAGAGTCTCAAAACTCCAGACCGTAGCGTTAACCACTGGGGCAGTTAGCCACAATAAGATTCATCCAACTAGGTATATTTCTACACCATAGGAAGGTTAGCATAGGCACCACTGTGACGACAAATGCAAGTTTTTACAGACGAATCTCCAGCTAGCGTGGCCGTGACGAACTCTAGCTATGGTATGGTTTGTCTGCAGTCGTGTCATTACGATTTCGTGAGTCATGTTGACGGCTTTGAGGGGACTTGAGCTAGAGTTCGTCACGGCCACGCTAGCTGGAGATTCGTCTGTAAAAACTTGCATTTGTAGTCACATTGGTGCCTATGCTAACCTTCCTATAAGCTTCCCTAACTACCTGTCCTGTAACGCCCTTTTCATCACCAAGCTTCCCTACCACCTGCACTGTAATTCAAGTCTCAGCACCATCAACTTTACCCCTCTTCCCTTCACTTTTACTCTCAGCACCATCACATACCATCACCTGCGCCCTCCTTATGAATATGTTTTAACATAACTTGAACTACAACAAATTAATTTGGGTTTGAAGAGTTTCAGAAAACGCTAAGAAATTTTCACTGAGATCATCCGGGGAGAAACGAAGATAGGTTTCGGCAAGAAAGGTATCCCAAGTAAGTTATCCCAAGAGAGGTATCCAGAGAGAGTGGTATCCAAAGATAGGTATCCACAGTTGGGTGTCCCCATCACCGGATAATCCCTGAGCCATATCTCTGCGTTTTCCACCAGGAACAGTGACAGGAAAATATCACAGAGGGAAATCTTTCCGTCCCTTCGTATATTGTTTTTCCTTGTCTTCTACGGTGAAAAAAAAAGCGCCGTGAATGAATGTTTTCGTGTTTTGGAGAAGTGCTGAAATGAATTTCAGGAATCTGAGGATGATGCGAAGGAGTATGAATGTGAGATGGGATTACTATAAAGTTGGGTTATTGTGATAGTAAATTTTAAGGGAATGGAAGCGAGTAGTGGGAAGAAGGGTGTAAGCGAGAGTTTTAGTGATGAGGGGGACTGATTCTGAGTTTTTGCTAGTGAGTTATATGGTGCTGAGGTATGGTTGAAAGCTTAAGTGTCTAATGAGAATTATTTAAATGTGGGAATGATGACTTGAAGGAGTGATGTGATATTGATTTTTGGGGTTTTAGATTTGTAAATTTGAGGATATGATTGAATCAGATGGGAGTGAGGAGTTAGTAAGGTATGGGTGGGATATAGAAGATGGAACAGGACATGAGTTATTTTGGTGTTTGAAGGTTATGAGTGTGAGCTGTACAAGTGCGCAGAGAATCAGCATGAGACGCAATGGGAATGAGTATCTCATGCTGGGCCACGGGAGTTGTAGGTATGTGAAGTGAGTTGTTGGCGATTTGGTATTAGTTACAAGAGCATGAGAGAGAGGTAATATGAGTGTGACAACGAGTTTTGAAAACCGACAAGTTGAAGAATGAGACACTTCAGTGGCTTCATCAGTCCAATACAAAGAAAAGCGGCAGAAAAAGAGGTAATGTGAGTGAATGAAAGACGAGGTCGTAAGATAAAAGTGTGTTAAAAGAAACTGGAAAGATTTACATTGTTGTGAGAGTTATTGAAATGGATTATTGGATATTAACGTAGGCGAGTATGAGAGGAATGTCAGATAAAATTTTAGAAGTGAGAAGATATGGATGTAGATTTTAGGCGCGAAATCTTGATTTACGTAAGAGTTAAGAGGAGTATGGAAGTAAGATTTTGGGTGTAGGAAAACAAAAATAGTGGCTCCAGAAGTTTTTTTGTAAAAGTCATTCAAACAGAGGTAGGCTAAAAGCAGTGGAAGACGTTGATGGTTACTCCCTAAACTACTAAATATGAGACCCAGAAGCTGCAGCTCAACTCTCTCAATCAAAGATAAATTGTAGTAGCAGATTAGGCTCATCCCCGTACAAAGCTAGGTATCAGGCTCAATAGCTGAACTACATCCTGCATGACTGATAAGTGGTAGGCTCATGCAGGGAAGATCAATGCACGAAATACCTGAAATGCAGGGCGGCTAGGGTTTGGAATTGAATTTTAGCGCTAAACCTCACAGGAGTGGAAACACCGCCTCGAGGAAAGCTTCAACTCCCTGGATCAGGCCTACTGGCCCATGCGAGGCAGGTCCAAGTCCCCCACCGGCCGAAGCCAATGTCCCAACTTAGTCAGGTCAGGCCACATTCACTTAAGGAAGGAGCACGGCATCTGACCTAGTACCACAAGCTAGTAAGGTCTAACTCACACACACCCACACCCACTCATGTATTTATCTAACCTATTTGTAAAACTACACAACGTTTTAGTTTCAAAGATGATGAATAGCAGACCGAGAAGCTGGAGACGATCACTCTTAAAGACATAAATAGAAGGACCACCGTTGTAGCTAAACCTACTCGATAAAGCAAACAGCCACATAAGGAACACAATAACAAGCCCCCATAGACAGGACTCAGCATCCTCAAATATAGCTACATACGTGTAGACGAGCAGAAAGGTACGAAGATAAAGTCCATCCAGTTTAAACACTGATATGTAAATTGGTAGATAAAAGGTTGATGGGTAGACTTCAAGATGTACAAGTTTATAGAGGGGCAACAGATATTTCAAATCATTTTTTGTTGTTGCTGTTGTTGTAGTTCGTCAGAGAAAAAGGTAGATGGGTGCAAGGAAGGAGAATGGTATCAGAAACTTTGGAGGAGGCATTTAGGGTGAGATATGATAGCAACTATTGGAAGAAAGATGGGCTAATGAGAGAAAAGGCAACGAGGTTGAAGAAGTATGGGAGAGATTTAACAATGCAATGTTAGAGTACTCAGTAGAAGTTTGTGGATATAGAATGATGGGTGCAGGAAGGAAGAATAATGACTGGTGGAATGATTAGGTATGGAAAGCAGTAAGTGTGGAAAAGGTTAGCATAAGAGTTGGAGGATTTTGCTGAGAATTAGAAAGGTTTGAAGTGAAATTAATATGCTGTGAAAGCCTTGGGAAGGAATGGATTTGACAGTTAAAAATAGAACAGGAGAGTTTTTAGATGGGCAGATGGAGTTTTTGGGAACATGGAGGGAACATTATGAGGAACAGTTCAACGATGAAGACAGGAAAGCTGTGATTTCTTGTACTGACCAGGGAGGAATAATATATTTTAGGACTAAGGAAGAGCCAGATGTGAGTGTGGTGGAGGTGCTTGAGGCAGTGGGTAGAATGAAAGGGGGGTCTTGATTGGATCAAGACAAAGCACGGGGGTGGGGATGGGGTTTTGGAATGGTTGGTGCTTTTATTTAATAAATGTATGAAAGAGGGTAAGGTACTTAGGGACTGGCAGAGAGGTTGCATAATTCTTTTGAATAAAAGCAAAGGAAACAAGACAAAGAAAATCATGGAATTGACGAAGGGAAAAGGATGAGTGGTGCACTGATGAATCTAAGGAGACAAGGAATGTTATCTATGGGATCAAAGAAGGGAATGTACGAAAGTATAGTGGTACCAATGATCCTATATGTGTCTGAAGAATGGGCGGTGAATGTTGCAAGCAAGAGAAGGCTGGAGGCAGTGGAGATGTCGCATATGAGGTCAGTGGGCTTTGAGATTGTTACGCAGAGAGTCCATAGTCTTGACATTAGAAGGTGTGGGGTTACTAAAAGTATTTTCCAGGGAGCTGAAGAAAGGTTGTTGAGGAGGTTCGGTCATTTAGAGAGAATGGAAGAAAAATACTTGGAGGGCGTATAAAACTATAGTGGAAGGAAGGCGGGGTAGAGATCCTCCTATTGACGTTGGAGAGAGGGGTTAAAGTAGGTTTTGTGTGCCAGGGGCATGAGCCAGCGTGCATGAGCGTGTTGGGAGCGAGTGGAAGCAAATTTTTTTTATGACTTGTGCTTTTGGAGTGCGAGCAAGATAACATTTATGAAGGGATTCATGGAAACCTGTTTGCCGGACCTGATTTCTGGAGGTGGGAAGAACACTACCCATAATATGTAGAAGGGGTGGAGATATGCTGCTGTTGTTGAACTGTAGTATTGGTAAGTCTCTGGTAAAACAGTCATGAAGTGAGTGATGAAAGTGTTCTTCTCTTCCTGGTCACCCTGCCTTGCTGGGAAACGGCTGATACGTAAAAAAATATTAATAAATTTTATTAGACATAGTGAAATGAATTTACAACCCTAGTCCCACCACTGATTCGACAAAATCCCATACGATGCCATATTGTCTATATTTCCATGCTGTTGTTGAACTGTAGTATTGGTAAGTCTCTGGTAAAACAGTCATGAAGTGAGTGATGAAAGTGTTCTTCTCTTCCTGGTCACCCTGCCTTGCTGGGAAACGGCTGATACGTAAAAAAATATTAATAAATTTTATTAGACATAGTGAAATGAAGCTACAACCCTAGTCCCACCACTGATTCGACAAAATCCCATACGATGCCATATTGTCTATATTTCCATAGGAAGAACTAGAGTGGACTAAAAGATATATATATATATATATATATATATATATATATATATATATATATATATATATATATATATATATATATATATATATATATATATATATATTCATATATATATATATATATATATATATATATATATATATATATATATATATATATATATATATATATATATATATATATATATATATACATACATGCAGAACAACCACTCTGAAAGAATAGAGAAATTCCAAGCGCTTTCGTGACTACTCACATTATCAAGGAACTATGAAAGTAAAGCATCCAAGGAAGCTATATAAGGGGTCTGGCCAACACCTCACTATCAGATCCCACAACGGTTAAACACCTGACGCGCGCCGGCCCAACTGGATAGGTCCTTTGCACAACTCACCCCACAAATTATTCTACCCAAGAAAATTTAAAAATTATTATTTGTTCAGTGTATTATTAAATTCTTCCCAAATTCTATTAATTACAAATGAATCTAATTTATATAAACCAAAGGAAATATTCCTATTATTGTCAAAACTGCTTTTTCATAAAGGGCAATGTGTGGTGTAAATATTATGCAGAAAATTCCGAGTGTGGAAATTAGGAAAAGGTGTGGAGTTAATAAAAGTATTAGTCAGAGGGCAGAAGAGGGGTTGTTGAGGTGGTTTGATCATTTAGAGAGAATGGATCAAAGTAGAATGACATGGAAAGCATATAAATCTATAGGGGAAGGAAGGCGGGGTAGGGGTCATCCTCGAAAGGGTTGGAGAGAGGGGGTAAAGGAGGTTTTGTGGGCAAGGGGCTTGGACTTCCAGCAAGCGTGCGTGAGCGTGTTAGATAGGAGTGAATGGAGACGAATGGTACTTGGGACCTGACGATCTGTTGGAGTGTGAGCAGGGTAATATTTAGTGAAGGGATTCAGGGAAACCGGTTATTTTCATATAGTCGGACTTGAGTCCTGGAAATGGGAAGTACAATGCCTGCACTTTAAAGGAGGGGTTTGGGATATTGGCAGTTTGGAGGGATGCGTTGTGTATCTTTATATGTGTATGCTTCTAAACTGTTGTATTCTGAGCACCTCTGCAAAAACAGTGATAATGTGTGAGTGTGGTGAAAGTGTTGAATGATGATGAAAGTATTTTCTTTTTGGGGATTTTCTTTCTTTTTTGGGTCACCCTGCCTCGGTGGGAGACGGCCGACTTGTTAAAAAAAAAAACACCTGCTCTTTCAGTAGTTGAAGATGTAAAAGTAGTTAAAGTTCCATTTGAAGAATGAGACACGAAATTGAGGTTAATGAAGGAAAATACCCAAGAGGAATTATATACAATAGTTAATAAAGACGTAAGGTATTAGTTCTGATAAATATTGGCTCTTAGGGTGACTTGGCCTAGATACTGAGCAATACGCGCCATACTGACTCTCTTGGCAAAGATTTGTGTAATATGTATAATAAAATTTTACTCTCAAGGGGTTAATAAGACATACCCATAAAAAACTACAGTTTAATAAACAAATGCAAGCATTATATTTTTTTCGCCAACACAAAGAAATATTTGTAAGTATTTATAACGGGAGTTGTTAAAATTGTTTAAAATATAAACATATTTTTAACACTTTCTATACCAGGACACACCTTACAACTACTCATCAATCATGACCATTCTCATAGTCATGAAAAAACTATGCACCTCTCTCCAAAGGTTTCCAAGAAACTCAAGGGGTTTGACAAGGTTAGGTTAAGGATACCTAGCTTTATTGACAAGCTATTTACAGGTTAAGGATTCCTAACTTCATTGACAAGCTAAGAGCTGTTACCTACATCAGCTTATTTGAAAGCATTTTTATTGTTATGAAACTTGCAAGTGGGGAACAGGATGAAGTTGGAGCCATCTGTGGGCCAGCATTTTCATTTGACCATCTGAATTTATCTCGTTGACTTCATAATACTGTACGAATGTGTTACATACTCGAGTCATCCTGGGTATGTATGATCTCAGATGAAGTGATGTTCTGGAGAAGGGTACAGCCAGAGTGAAGTTGCTGCTTTCTGCCCGTCTTGTGGCATAAAAACTTGCTTCACGCTGTCCTCGAAGTTGATCCAAGTGTGGTACTTTGACAATATTGGCCTTGTACATAACAGTAAGGGCACCCACATCCCTCCTGTGTTGAAGGCTCTGCTGAAATGACAGATCTATCCAGGATGGGTCCAGGCGAGAGATGAGACGTCTTGCTCTGTTCTCTACTCTGTCAAGCAGTCACAGATGAGAGTTGGGGGGGGGCTACAAACCCAAAAAGTGGAGCATACTTAAGGTGTGAGCTTTCCTTATTCTGTTAACATGTTGATTCCTTTTTCAGGCTAGCACCTTTAGGTCTTTAGACTACATGCCTGATCTGATCTATGGTAATAATTTTATTTTCCTGCATGAACTAAGTTTGGTTGGCATTAGCAAGCGTCTGGCATTTCTTCGGAGCACCTGAGTACTGTTAAACCCTATAAATGTGTTTTTGGTTTTACCACAAAACTCACAAATGATACTATTAATGAAAGATCTTACTAAAATAAGGGAGGGACATGATGGACCATGCACTAGTACACATCACCTACAATAAAATGAACATACCCAAAATATAGTTTACATTTAAGAATTATAAACAATTACTATACCATACAAAAATTATAAATCTCACTAAAGTAAAGTGAACACACAATAATATATGCCACAAAAAATATATAGGTTAGAACTAATTACTTAAGAGTCAAAAAAAGAAAAGACACAGCAAGTCTATTCTAAGATAACCAATGCAGGAAAATAGGTATAAAGCTAGGTTAGGCCATCAAACAAAAATTAAGCTACAGAGCAGAAGACAAATTACCACATAACAGTAAAGAAAAGTCATGTACTAAATGAAATAGTAGTAATATAAAAAAAGAGATAACATTGGAGTAGACTACAGGTTAAAGACAAATTACCAGACAAACAGTTTTACTCTACATCTCTGATAAGTAACATTAGAAATCTAGTAAAGTAGAAAAGAAAAATAGATTGAAAAGAGTTAGGCTAAGATAGGGCTAGTATGACAGGTTAGTCACATGGTTATACATTAACAAGACATTAAAATCTTAAATTATTACTAGTCTTACAGTTGACTCGAATTTCACAGAACACAAGTGTTACTTACACTATAATAATACAAGGTGCAAACATTTAATAGACATTACATAGGGTGGTATAATGTACTGGCTGGCGGTTATTTTCCTCGATGGTTATTTCACAAAAAAAAATGCGCCTTTTTAACAACATTTGGACTTTTCTAACTTCTACATAAGAATAGTTAAGATTTTTTCGAATTTTTAACCTAGAGGGTAAGCCAGCGAGGATAACCCAAGTATGGCAGTGCGTCATCGAGGACTATCTGTCTTATATCCATTGAGACTTTCATTCTTGTCTCTCAAGATGCGATCCACACCAGTCGACCAACACCCAGGTTCCTACTTACTCTTAGGTGAACAGGGACAGCAGGTGTAAGGAAACAGGACCAGAATTTCCACCCGGACCACGGACACTTAAGTGTTGCCAACCAAGCCACGGGACACCTTGACATACATTAACACAGGTTATGAACTCACTTGTTAGCAGCAGGAGTCCAAAAAGTGGATAGAGTAATAGGTGAAATTCTGGCCGCGTGTTGTTACCATCGCTTTGAACTTATCTTTGTAAAACTCCTTAACAGTGGCTTAACTTATTTACTACCTATTATTAATACTGACAATAATTATTACAATGTATAATAACTCTTAGAAAATTAACTTAACATATAAGAAAATAATTAACATATTTCATCAAAAAGTGTGAATTTTCATATCGTAACACATTTCTCCAGTTAATTTACATTTTTTCAGTAATAGGGATATTAGTAAATAATTTACAAATGTTATTCAGATAATAAGAATAATAACGAATAAGTAATAATGATGCTAATAACATTCCCTTCTCAATTAAGCATTTGCAATTTTTCTGCATTACATTTAAATAAAAACAATGATAGCATACGACATTACACTGCTTATCTATTAATTATATTGCATTCATTTCCTACACCTGAGTTACAGAACCATGAACATAATAAATACGGAGGAAAAATGGTAGATCTATGTAATATATACACATTAAAGACTGTCATGTTACTTTGACAACAAATATTTAACACCTTAACTAACATATAACTCGAGGGACTGATTTGCTGCATTATAACAGTGCCAAGAGCTGCAGCTGAAAATCCTCTCGCATGGTTAGACTTTAACCAAAGCTCAAAGTATTTCCGTCCGTCGATGAGCGATCAAAGGAACGAATCCAGGTATTACTGAACTCTAATCCCCTTTACTTAAATGCAGGCTACTGGAATAGTAAAGAGTGCAGCATATGTTTGGAATATGTTAAAAATGTGAACAGATCCGGAAAAGAGATCCACATTTCATCACATGGAAACTGTTATCCCAAATTCTTGAATAAAATGTGGCAAATAAGCTGCTACATAGCCAAAAACTACTTCTAACCTTACACTAAGTAATATGAGCTTGGATGTTACAGTGGTGAGGTATTTTCTTGTTATCTCATAGAGATCAATATCCTGAAATACACAAGCACAATATGTTTGAAGCCGCTCTGAAGTTGCATCATGTTGAGATCGTTGATGTGTTGAAGCTAATTCGAAGAAACACTCAGAAACTACGTTTAAAGCAGTACCCAATTATCCTGATTTCTTCCCCAAAAAAAGCAGATCGAGACCTCAGGCCAACTTAATCCAAAGTTTGTCTAAGACTGACCTGCTTTTAGGTAAGCAAGAGGATAAAAGAAAATAAGTTTTAATTGAACTCTGCAAACTTTTTTTACAATAGTTCTCAGGGCGTGACACACATGTTAGTCATATAAATTTATCCTAGGATATCCTAGTAAGTTAAATACTATGACTTATTTCTCATCAGAAGAGACAATAATAAAAGTGACGTATTAAAATTTACACAATCTAAAATTAAGAGAAATCCACTTTTGAGGAAAATATGTCAGCACTGTTGCTATAAAACTGACCAGAAGGCGTATAATCCAGTTATTTAACAGAATGCTACAAAAAAATTGCTTCTACACAACCTGTACCTATGGTAATGTTTCATCCATTTCAAATGATGCAACAGCCAATGAAGATTGATGGTATTCACAGTTGTTTTATTTTAATCACGGGTCACATAGCACTTGTAGAATGGAAGGCATTCAGCTTCGTTCCAAACAAGGGTAGAATAAGTTCAATTCCTTGGATCAAGAGCCCTTCACCAGCATCAGAGCACCCCTCCTCTCCCACAGAAAGCACAATCCACTGATCTAATACACACTGCTACTATACCATTACAAAGACTGACCATGTCAAATGATAACAATATAAATCTTCTTGTCAGTAGGATACACGAATGTTGAAATTGTGAAGCCCATCAGAAAAAAAAAATCTAAAATTATCTCCTGGATATCCAGTTAGGGAACTGTCAACATAAAATTTACCAGAGTGCACTTGCACTTGTAAATTGTTATACGAACTTTCATTTAGTAATAGGTGACCACGGATGAAAATTTGAAGCCGATCGGTAGAGTTCATTGTAACCAACGAATGTCTTGGGGGAGGTAAGAACACTAACGCATTAAAAATATAAGTTTTCAATATTTCTCAGTTTTATTTTTGCTGTTGTTTTATTTATAATTCTCTAAAATCCAGTAAAAAAAACTTTCATTTTGTATTATTTTAAGAAATTCCAGTGTGATAATTTTTTATAGAGCTGGCAAATTAGCACATGTAGAGCCTAAATTCTGTACACAAAAGCTTCCAGTTAAGATACACCAATGGTTCAGTGGCATTTTAAAGTCTGCATAGCTTAGAATTAAGTCAAGTTTTTGCAAACAAACAAATAAACAGTCAAACAACTTTATTTCTGTATTAATGTTGGTAGAATTACCGACAATATGTAAAGTAAAAGGACACAAGTGCAACTAATGTGACATTTTATTTTGGCCACAATAAAATGTCACATTAGTTGCACTTGTGCCCTTTTAACTTTATTTCTATGAAGTGGAGTACCGGATACAATTAACATTGGAGTAATTGACATGTATAAACTTTATAGGAAGCCCTTTCTTATGCAGAACATTTCTGGCATCATAAAAATGTATTTATAATTAATAGACACTTATTCAGATATAGTAGTTCACTAGAATGGTATAGTTAGCCATATTGCACATATCAATACTGTAAAAGTTAGATAAATGAATTAATTGCTTTATTGAAATCTTGTGCAAAAATTTGTACTGACGTACAAAATATAATTGATTATTACACTTGCTGAAGAGATTGGTGATAGAGTGAACAACAATATAAATGTTAATTTGACTTGGTTCAACTGGGCTGCTATTGATATATCAGGCTTAAATATAATTTGTTTAAGCAAGGTTTAAGACAAATTTGGGAGGTTCTTTTATATTATATATTTGAAGCAGATGGCTAAGTGGGAACCTTTTGAATGTTTATAAGCATGGATTTCCTGTACAGACTGAATCGAATGCGTGGGATATCATAAATATACTTATTTCCTATTCCGTATTTCCTGCAGCTCTCCAGGAAGGGCTTGCAGCACTAAGTTGAAGTTCGTTCTGTGTGTCGTGTACACAGAAGTGCTCAGTGTGGCATGTGTTATATATTCAATAAGCTGAAACTTTTTAATAGCGGAGGGGCTGTGTGTTGTCTGTAACCTGATTACGTGATAATTATAGTAATTTACTGTTGAGTATTTGGGCTGAAGTAGATTCCCAAACAAAAATACTATAAGTGAGGTAAAGATTGATTAGAGAGTGGGTAATGTTGCTTAAGTAACGTAACAGCGTATTTTTGATAGAATATCCACAGTTTTGACATATTTTGTACATATAAATTGGATGCAAGTACTGAATGTCAAGTTGCGGTAAAGGTGTGCCCTTAAGAATTTTCAAAGGTTTTGACTTTCTGTGGGTGAATTATTCAGTGTTATACTGAAATGGGTTTTTCTAGGTTATTCCCGAGAGTAAGATTGTTGGGTGTCTTCCAGGTGTTGTTGAGTACGACAGGATCTGGGATTTGATACGACATATATTGTCTTATTTGCAACAGGACTGGTAGAAATTCCAGGAAGGCATTTGACAGGTCACTGATGTAGATGTGTAATAGTGGGAAAATGACGCTACCCTGAAGCAACCGTGAGTTAACACTTTCTGTTAAGAAGATTGTATCAATGATTGTCACATATATACTTCTGTGGGTGAAGGATGAATTTATATACGCGAGAGCATTCCCTCTCATACCATTATACTCTTGTTTCAACAGCAACGTGTTGTGCTTTACAGTATCAAATGCTTTTCTTAGACAAGAAAAAATTGTAACTTATAAGAAAAGGCATTTTCCAGTAATTGGTGTAAATCCAACAATTATGCTCTTGTTTTAACAATTTTATTAAATTTTCATATACGTTGAGACTAAACAGTCTAAACGTATATGTTTTTTGCGTTAATATTTTGAAGTCGATAAAACGAGGAATCCTTTAGCAACTGAAAGAAAATAAATTTCGTTATTTATTTAAAAAAACTGTGAAATTGTGACTAATGAAGCCCAATAATTACTTCATCCTTATTTACTGGAAAACACTCCGGGGTTGAAAATTTGAAGCCGATGAGTTATAGCAACGCTTACCACGATTCGATGTTGTATGAGAAAATTGGACATCAACAAATTTGTTCCATCAGTTATTCAGTTTTAAAACCATTCAGAAGGCGTGTCCTGTAGCTTGATGGGTAGCACATTCAGCTCAGGTATTGAGTGTCCGTGGTTCGATCACCGGTACGGTAGGAAGCCTTGGGCGTGTTTCCTTGCACCCTCTGTCCATGTTCACCTAGTAGCAAGTAGGTGCTTGGGTTTTAGCTGACTGGAGTGGATCGTATCCTGGGGAGATAAGATAATCCTAAGTTGTTCAAAGTGCTCTGCATAACCAGGGGCTCGCTGTATAGTATGTCACTGACGTCAGGTAGGTCTGTGTAAGTTGTATCATGTACTTGTATTAATAAAGATTATTAATTTCATTATTAATATTAAGACTCAAGTATTTCTAATATGATTAAAAGGGAATGAAAATTTCACACTACTTTACTTATAAAACTGGCAGATATGCACCTTCTCATCTGAATTTCACTGTCTACCCTCTTCGAACTTGGTGTCACCATTTTTTATTCGTAGAGGATTTTCGGAGCTTACTGGAGCCATTCCAGTATGCTGTCAATGAGTGCTACTGGAATGTTTGTCTTCATACCGTACACTAGCGTTGCAAAGTTGAAGACGATCGTAAGAGACTTTCTCGTGCTATGAATAAATTGAAAATGGAAAGTTGGAGGAAGAAAAATAAAGAAAGGATTCTAGTTCTCGCTTAAATGTCCCGTTTTCCGGACCACCTAATAAAAATCAGTTTAAACTTTTTAGCTAATAACATAAAAATGAAAAATTGTATTAGAAAATAACAGTAATAAAGTTTGCAAAATGTTCTAATTTATATTGAGGTTCACAGTTTGAACCAATTGTTATATAATAATACAATATATAAAATATATATACCTTCAGTGTATATACATAAAATTAATTTTTAAAGGGGTGGACTGGTAAAGCAGAGGGACCTCGGTCAAGTGATGAGAAGCTTAAGTGGCTGGTCGTCATACACTAAGACTAAGAAACAATTGTCTTTTCTCCTGACGAACCTTTCCTAACCTAACTTTCAATGTACATTTCGTTTTTTTTTAAGATTCGTAGTGTTATATGGAGCCCAGTTATGAGAATTAAACTTTGGCATGAACATGTTTAACTTTTCACTTATTGCTATTTTCATTATGTTCATTTGCATTTAAAATATAATATCTATCGTTTTTAGAGTAAATAACATATTCTGAACAATTTATCTAACGTTCTGTCAAAAAATATTTTGTCTGCTTTCACAAGGACAAGCAAATAACGTCAGTGTAACACGTAGACTTCAAAAGAGGAACTGCGGTGGATAGAATGATTATCTAATGAAAACGGAACAAGAGCAATTAATTATCCGTAAATATATATCAGATTAAATAAATGTAAGTAGTTGGGTGCCACATGGATCCAGGATGGTGTCTCGGCAATACTTATATATATAAGTCAAGCTTGGTGACTGATATCCAGAACTGTGTAAACAAATGTATGTGTCAAGTAAAACGTATTTTGATGAGAGAATGAGCTCTAGCTTTGTGACAAGTATGCTCATAACTCATACTTACAAGAATTTTTCACATGTTGCTATATATGTACCATATGTTAGACAGATTCCGATGAAACCCTGTTCATAGGTGATGTCACATTAATGAGGAAAAAAGTTCATGGAGGACACGAAAATGTTACTACTGAACCTGGACAAACTGCAGGTTTGGAATTAATCCTCGGGAAAAGCAACTTTAGGGCTGCTTGAGGTACGGACAAGCAGACTCGAACAGAGTACAGACTCGGGAGAACAAAGTTTCGCATCTCATTTAAGGAGATGGAATAAGTGTAACCATGGTACCGAGCATTGCATCAGAGGCGCACATTACCCGAATTATCTCTGACTCTGATTTCTGAAAGGAATCTGATCATAACTTTTTCAGACCCTATTATACGACCTAAATCGGGACCATCTTGGAATATGTAGTATCAGCATGGAACCCCCACCTGATAAGCATGCTAAAAAAAACGGAGAAACGAAGCTATTGGTAATGAGACTTGTGCCAAATCAGGAGCGAGTAACTAACAGGAATTTAAAGAACCTAATCTGAGGATATTAGAAGATAGTAAGACCAAAATGAAATATAATCGAATACATAACACTGAGAGTACCTGGGACTGACTGCTACAAAGGAGGATAATATGAATATGAAAGCAAAAAATCTAAACACAAAGGCAAATCATATGGGTGTCGGGAGGCATTATGTTTTATCCTCAGGATGATGAAATGGAATAACCTGAAAAAGAAGTGGTGGAGGTAGGTTTTATGCACAGCTTCAAGAAAAGAAATGGCAGAGAACCCGAGATTTCAAGAAGAGCCCAAAATCTTACAGCAAAGAAGCAGGGGCGGGAGTTTGAGATTCAAACCCAGAATCCACAAAAAGGTGTATATAAATGCTAGAGTGCAGGCAATAATACCATATAGCGATATTGTAACAGACCACATCACAGACACCAGCGTGTGATAACATGAGAATATACAATAGAAATCAGACTAGACGCATGAACATTATCAGTCTCAAAATGTTATAGTCATAAACAAGAGACAGATTATATTGACACAAAATACTAGTTATTAATTATAACCAAACACAAATTTCAGTGTTTCTTGTAAAAAAAATCCATAAAAAAGTTAATTAAAAGAAAATTCAAATATCGTTTATACTAATTTAAGAGCGAAGGAGAAATTCTGTCCATCTCATTAAACAAACAAACAAAAAAAAAGAAATAGCTGTAAAGATGTCAGGATTATTTTCTGTGTTCGAGATTGTCAGCAGAATGACTATTGAAACTTCGTCTTAAGACGTCTTCAAGGTCAACGAGTTTTCTTCAACGAGCTACACAGTAAAACTTTTATGGCAATATTATGGTTTTTGTTTACTCCAATATTTCGCCCAAACTTCAACCTGCTCAAACTATCCCAGTTCAGAAAAGCTCAGTCATTCCTAAATTACATTAAGTGAACTTAAATTATATGAGTTTTTTTTAAAACAATTAAATATATTCTTTTCGTGATGTTTAGAGTATTTTTTTTTAAGTTTTTCAAACAATGATTTTTGTATTGTTTACGCTTGTTTAGCAAAACAACCATTGCAATTAAGAGAGACGTAGTCTGGGCTTAAATAATTATTGAATGATATATCACTGAATAACTTAGGCAGAAGCAGTTTAACAGAGGTCTCTTTTTTCTTTACGGAAATATTCAGTATTGCAAACTCACAACAATTTTAAGAATATCAGTAAAAATAAAAAGGGCACAAATGCAGCTAATGTGACATTTTATTGTGGAAACATTTCGCTCTTCAGGAGCTTTATCAAGCCGTTACAAATCTCCTGGAGGCCGAAATGTTGCCACAATAAAATGTCACATTAGTTGCTTTTGTTTGCTTTTATACTTAACATATTGTCGGTAATTCTGTCAATATTAATACAGTAATAAAAAGTCGTATTTTTTTACTTTTTTTTGGACAATGAAAGTAATAATTTGCATAAGGGAAATTTTTATAGTCATTCTTTAAATGCTATTTATGCAGACCTGTGTAAATAATAACATAAAAAATTACATAGTGTATTACTGTTCTATATCAAGGAAAATATTAATAGATTGAAATGATCTCCTTGACTGAGAATAAAATTATTATTGCACTCAGATATTAAACCACATGACTCACGAAATCGTAATAACACGATTGCAATCAAACCATAACATGGGTGGGGTTTGAACCCGCGGTCAGAGTTCGTCACGGCCACGCTAGCGGGAGATTCGTCTGTAAAAAACTTGCATTTGTGGTCACAGTGGTGCCTATGCTAACCCTCCTATGGTGTAGAAATATACTTAGTTGGATGAATCTTATTGTAGCTAGCTGGTGCAGTGGGTAACGCGACTGTCTTGAGTTTTGTGACTCTCTGATCGCGGGTTCAAACCCCACCTCTGGTATGGTTTATTAAACCACATGACCTTGGCTGTTGTATTTTTCATTATTTTTTTTATCTCCAAGACTAAACCAAAATTATATTAAACATTTAAAAAAAAAATCTCATATTCATTAAGAAATCTGGAAACAATTACTATGCATTAAAAATATATTAGCAGGTAATAAATTATAAAGCAAATTTTAAACAATTACATAACGATCATTGTGTCCAGTGATAGATCATGTTTGGGGTCAGTTCTATAAGGTACATCAACAGCTTATCAAGAGGAACGTTCGTCAAGAGGTAAGCGATTTAAACAAAAAAAAATTATAATCTGTCACCATGTGAATAATACTCTGAAGTGTAATAATCATAGAAAAAGTTAATTGTGAATATGACTTCTTCGTCAGATATCAAGAACACCTCGAGGCTGTTAATAGGTGTAGTAATCATGATGATGCCACCGATTTTTTTCACTTGATGTGTTTTTCCAATAATATGCACCCTCTTTCTCCACATTTTTACTCCACTTTTAGTATTGCCATATGCATTATATGGTCTTCATTTTTATCTGTTAATTCTCATAAGCTTCCACTTGCATAGGGAGTGAAGTCATCTTCTATAGAATGAAACTCATTTTGTGCTAATGGGAGATTTTAACTTTAAACAAACTGACGGGAGCAATTTGACAGGAAATCTTGAATCTGTGACAGACCTATAGAGGAAATAACCTGCTTGACTTGGTTCTTGCCAACAAGGAATTACTAATTAATAATCTTAATGATGAGCTTGAGGAAAGCGATCACAAATCACTCAGTTTCAATATATCATGGAATTACCCTAATAACTGCAATCAGGTCTGTCACTGACTTCCGCTTGGCCAATTTCATAGGACTGAGAAATTACGTAGGTGGGTAGATAGATAATGATGATTGCTGATATGACGTTTCTCAGAGCATAGCTCTAACTGCACAGACAGCTTATGTTCCAAAGAGGGAAATTAGATCAGACAAAAATGATACTAAATGGATGAACAATAGATTTGATACATCTCGCTGGTCAAAAGAAAGGCATGTATAGGCGAATCAAAAGAGGGGTGGAACAGGTTAAAGTTGCAAGGAATTCAAAAATTAACTCAAAAACTTTCGGATATATAGAAGTAAGATTAAGGACAAGATAGGCCCACTCAAAAGTTACTCTGGTCAGTTCACCGAGAATGATAAAGTAATGTGTAGAATTTTCAACACTTATTTACTCTCAGTTTTTACGCAGTAAGACACTACAGAAATTTCAGAAATAATATATTATGTAGAACAGGAGGAAATTAAGCTATGCACGATTAGGGTCACTAGTGACATGGTCCTCAGACAAATAGATAAATTAGAACCTACCTAATCTCTGTGCCCTGATGAACCTTTGACTAGTCTTTTCAACATATCACTACAAATTGTCATAGTGCCAGATAAGTGGAAAATAGCAAATATGACACCTATCTACAAACCAGAAAACAAGTCCTTAGCTTCGAACTATAGACCAATAAACCTAACCTCTAAAGTGAGAAAATTGATGAAATCTATAATTGTCAAGGCTTTTCAAAGACACCTTGAAAAAATAAATTGATTAATGAAGCTCAGCACGCCTTGCGAATTTTTCACTAAGGAATTTAAGGAGGTAGATCATGATAATGAACGTGATATTGTGTACATATATGGACTTCAGTAAGTCTTTTGATAGAATTCCCCATCGGAGACTATTCAGGAAAAGGCACTCAGGAGAATTTTTTTTCCTGGATATAGGAGTGGTTGACAGAGAGGCAATAGAGAGTTCGCATAAATGGAGAGAAATCAGAATAGGGTCGCATCACAAGTGGTGTTCCACAGTGGTCAGTGTTGGGCCCTTTGTTGTCCACAATTTACATAAACGACATACATGACAGAATAAATATCGACGTGAACAAGTTTGCCGATGACACCGAAACAGGCCATCAAATTTATCCTGAGAAGGATACTAGAGCGCTCCTGGAAGATCTGAATAGACCGATGCAGTGGTCGGAGAAGAGGCAGAAGCAATTTAATGTTGACAAATGCAAAGTTCTCAGCTTTGAAAAGGAAAATAAACATGCCACATATATACTAAATAATGTAGTTTCTGTCCTGGGACCATGATCACTTCTAAATATAAAGGTTAAAAGACTGTATATATTAGACGGAGAGTGAGGTGTGAGTGATGCATGGTGACCTGAAGAATTCCATACTGGGATGAGGACGGGTAGACGACGAGATCATGTGACCCCTGTGTTGTTGGGTAGGTGGTGCTTTGCCTGGTTGAGTATTATGTATGCTAATATTTTTAGAAATACATGAGTGGGTGTGACTTGGACCTGACTGGCTTTCGCTAGGGGGGTCTGATGCAGTGTTCCATCCTTCTTAAGTGGATATAACTTGGACCTGACTGGCTTCGGTCAATTTCTTAGGCCAGTAGGTGACTTGGCCTTACCTAGCATGGGCCAGTAGGCCTGCTGAAGTGGTTTTTAAGTCCTTATTCTGACCATTTATGCAGTTTTTCCAGGTTAATATGTAATTATCCTGTAATAGCATCATATTTTATCTCCACATTATTTATGTAAAAACAACATCAATCCAACATTGATCCTTGTGTCACTCCAAAAACTAAAATTTACCATTTTTGTTTTGCGCTAACACTGTCATCAGAATAAGGTAGCGGCACTGCATTAAAGGTAGCGGCACTGCAGTGCCACTACCTTTATTCTCGCCTGCTCTTCTAGCTTTTGGTTCAGTCAATTGTGCAGTACAAAATGCCTTGTGAATATCTAGAAATTTGCAACAAATCCACAATGTCTTTCAGTTTTATCACTTAATCTGTCACAGAAATTCTGCAGGTTTATAGATGACGATCCTCTTCAGGAAGGGGAGGGGGGCTCTATTCCTCAATCTATCTATTCCTTACCATAATTCTCCTCCCTCCTTTCCCATTTCTCATCCTTTCACCATCCCTATCCTCTCCTCCCTTTCCTAATTTAGCCTTTTGGGTACTCCCCTCAGGAATTCTAACCCTTAGGTTGGGGGATGGGTATCATTATCCTTCCCATTCCACTGAGGTCCTTGGTGGTGGTGTAGTTTGCCGTGGAATCTGGATGTCAGGAGATGTCCCAATTCCTCTCCGGTCTCAGGGGGGAACCGGGGGGGGGGTTGCTTGTGACGTCTTTCGGGTGACGAGTGTATCTCTGGAGGCTACCTTTCGGATTCTGGGAGGTAGTAGCCCAAGGTGTGCCTTGGGCTACTACCAACCTTCCTCTCTTTTGTCCACAAAGGTGGCTCGGTAGATGTGAGGTTGCTGTCCTGGACTGCCGATTTACTGGCATGAAGGGTAGGGTATGGCACGGGTTCTATGCCACATCTGCACTACTGGCAGCACTGAGGTCCTCTTGGGCACGGGGGGTATTTGCGGCCCTTTCATTCCTCCTAGGAGCTACCCTTCCGCGTCCCCCGCTCCCATTCTTTTAGTTTTCTTTTCTACTTTTTTTTTTGAGAAACAAAAGAAAAGTGACCTAACCATTGAGTCCCAAGTCCATGATACTTCTCCTCACAGATCTCTTTCTGCTGGGGCGCCCTCTTCTGACCCTTCTTCGTTATCGGGTCATTCTTCAGACTTTTCTAACACCCCAGTACCTACTGCGGGTAACATTTCGATGCCCGCTCCTGGTACCGGGGTTCTGCCCAACACCTACATCCGACTTCCGTATATCTTTGACAGTGCTTCCAGTTTCTTCCTCTATGGATCGCTCGCACAACTCTGGATGGATCACCTTCGGTCTCACACCTAAACAACCACGACCATGACCGTTAACAGATGACACTGCTTCGACTACCCTTCGTTCTTCCCAGAAAAGACTAACACGACACTTACTCCCCTCACACACTACATTTCAAAGTACTCAATGGCCTAAGTTTTTCACTTTGCAACCGGCGGCATCTCTCACTTACTGTCTTTCTGATCATAATATTAGCAAGGCACTCCTGTGCCATGTTGGTCAAAATATTTCATTTCACGCTTTTAAGAGTGATGCACGCATTGTCACGGTGTGAAATGCTGGAGAGGTTCACAATCTTTCCCTTCTTACCTTCATAGACGATATTCCTGTCACGATTCGAAAACATATTTCTATCTTTTTGTTTTCTCTATTTTATTTTGTCATGAGATTGAAGTTCTCATTTGCCTTCCTGAAGCTACCTGCCAAGAACTCTATCATCGCCGTCCATGATCTCAATATTAATGGCACCAGGATATTCTATAGGTACCTTTTTTGTAAACTGATTTTTTATCTTTTCCAATGTTGATTTGACTGCTTATGGGATCACATCGCACTTCAGTGCATTTCAACGCCTATCTCTATCTAGGGTATACTACTATCCTTATGACACAATCATTAAGGCGTGGTCATGGACCGCGCCACAGAGGCATTTACCCCCAGAGCATCTTCCAAGTATCAATAGTTGACCAATTCCTAGGCGCTTTTTGGCTGATAGTATATAGCTAGCGAATGCAAGAAGACTTGTGTATACGTTACACGTTTCCCCTGGGAACTGATCCTATTTTTTAAAATGATTTGAACACACTAGCTACTGAGCAGTAAGAATCTACGAGAACCACTAGGATTACTATTCAGTACAGATCCTTGCAATAAAGCAGAACATTGTCAGTCTCCCAACAATGCAGTATTTCATCCCATAGACTCTACTGATTTGTACCAACTCACTTACTGCTCCTCAACGTCTCATTCCCCCTCCTGTCACAACTGCATCATCCTTACTCTCTCCCATCTTTGGTCTGAATCTACCCACAGAATCCCCGTCACTTCGACTCCACTTTCCATTTCTATTACCCTCGTCTGTCTCTTCATGTATTTATTCCTATCAATTTTTTAATTAATTACTCGTACGAAAATTAATTGAAAGCAGCCTTTATGGCAGCGCTCAAACATTAAATATCACATTATAAAAGCAAATCACAACTTGCTACGCATCAAAGACATTCATTATCTCAAAGTGTTGTAGATTTAAAGATTAGGAGCTCACACAACTCATAGCCACTCTTTCCTGGCTTCGACAACCTTGTTGTGCTTCTTCTTACAGCAATGTATGGATCTTACGACTATCAATCCAAAGTTATGGTAGTTCATCTTCATGACAAGCGATGACGATTTTTTTCGCTTAACGTACACTTTTTGTTCCTTAAATAGGTACTGGACTCGCAAAGTCTTTTTGATGCAAGAAATTATAAAATCTTCCTTTTATCCAATCACTGAATAATTCTTACAAAGCTATTATTCCTCATCAATATAAATCTGATAACAGCAAATATAATAATAATAATTATATATATATATGTTATTGTGACCACGAATGAGTGATATTGATCAATAACAACACTGCTCTAGCCAAGGACTCGAACCCATGATGCTTTGGCCTGCCTCATGGTGGGCGAAAACGCATGATGCCCTAATCCACTGGACCATACGATCCTTACAAGCAAGGCATCCAGCGGAACTGCTCGTTGAACTAGTACACCAAACAGGGACTAGAATGAAATTAGCCTAGAGTCATCCACACCATCGTGTGTCCTTGGGTAGCGAGTACAACATCCAGTTCCGCTGGATGCCCTACTTGGAAGGATCGTATGGTCCAGTGGATAAGGGCGTCATGCGTTTTCGCCCACCATGAGGCAGGCCAAAGCATCATGGGTTCGAGTCCTTGGCTAGAGCAGTGTTGTTATTGATCAATACCACTTGTTCGTGGTTATATATATATATATATATATATATATATATATATATATATATATATATATATATATATATATATATTAAATAAATACGTATATGCCGTAGTCATATTGTAAACGGCACAGAATACTGTGAAGTTGACGAATAAGTCACTTGTGCAACTTTTCGGTGCCATTACTGACGATAAAGATATAACAATAACTATTTCATTCATACTCTCGAAGGTCACACAAACATGGACAAAAATTACAATATGAATTAAAAAACATTATGAAGAGTAAGTAACAATTGGTACTATTATATGTATGTTATGAAATATCTTATTCACTAATAATCAGTACCCAGCAGACTTTAAAACATTATTGAAACTATTCTTTGAAGCAGCAAATGTGGTATCAGAAGAAACTTAGTCGAAGCAGCTCTAGGGAAGGCAGATGTCTTAGATCCATGACTCGGTCCGACTGAGCTGTTTCTGAGGCTGGCTCCATCGCTCTCTTAATTTCCGGCAATAGTTCCCTGCACGATCTCGCTTATGAATGTTCCCGTCTCCGAGGATATTGCAATTCCTATTGAAGCGTGTCTAATGTACACAGCTATACTGTGCGAAAGGCAACTTTAAAATTCGACATTGCTCCTGACACTAGATTACGATGTTTTCTAATGACAGGTACCTAACTGGAATGATAAATTTGGTGTATATACAAACACACACACGCACAAACACACACACACACACACACACACACACACACACACACACACACACAAACACACACAGTTCCACACAAGAGATTAGTGCAAAAACTGGAGGACCAGGCAGGGATAACAGGGAAGGCACTACAATGGGTCAGGGAGTACTTGTCAGGAAGACAGCAGCGAGTCATGGTACGCGGCGAGGTGTCAGAGTGGGCACCTGTGACTAGTGGGGTTCCACAGGGGTCAGTCCTAGGACCGGTGCCGTTTCTGGTATTTGTGAACGACGTGACGGAAGGAATAGACTCCGCAGTGTCCCTGTTTGTAGATGATGTGAAGTTGATGGGAAGAATTCAATCGAACGATGACCAGGAAGAACTACAAAGGAATCTGGACAGGCTGCAGACCTGGTCCAGCAATTAGCTCCTGGAGTTCAACCCCACCATGTGCAAAGGCATGAAGATTGGGGTAGGGCAAAGAAGACCGCAGACGGAGTACAGTTTAGGGGGCCAGAGACTACAAACATCACTCAAGGAAAGAAGATCTTGGGGTGAGTATAACACCAGGCACATCTGAGGCGCACATCAATCAAATAACTGCTGCAGCATATGAGCGCCTAGCAAACCTAAAAACAGCATTCCGCCATCTTAATAAGGAATCGTTCAGGACCCTGTACACTGTGTACGTCAGACCCATATTGGAGTATACGGCACCAGTTTGGAACCCACACCTAGCCAAGCACGTAAAGAAACTACACAAAGTGCAAAGGTTTGCAACAAAACTAATCCCAGAGCTAAGAGGTATGACCTACGAGGAGAGGTTAAGGGAAATCGACCTGACTACACTGGAAGACAGGAGAGATAGGGGGGCATGATAACGACATATAAAATGCTGAGAGGAATTGACAAGGCGGACAGAGACGGAATGTTCCAGAGATGGGACACAGCAACAAGGGGACACAGTTGGAAGTTGAAGACACAGATGAATCACAGGGTTGTTAGGAAGTATTTCTTCAGTCACAGAGTTATCATGAAGTCGTATAGTTTGGGAAGCGATGTAGTGGAGGCAGGATCCATTCATAGCTTTAAGCAAAGGTATGATAAAGCTCATGGTGCAGGGAGAGTGAACTAGTAGCGGCCAGTGAAGAGGCGGGGCCAGGAGCTGTGACTCTACCCTTGCAACCACAACTAGGTGAGTACACACACACACACACACACAAACACACAAACACACACACACACACACACACACACACACACACACACACACACACACACACATACACACACACACACACACACACACACACACACACACATACACACACACACACACACACACACACACACACACACACACACACACACACACACACACACACACACACACAAACACACACACACACACACACACACACACACACACACACACACACACACAAACACACACACACACACACACACACACACACACACACACACACACACACACATACACACACACACACACACACACACACACAAACACACACACACACACACACACACACACACACACACACACACACACACACACACACACACACACACACATACACACACACACACACACACACACACACACACACACACACACACATACACACACACACACACACACACACAAACACACACACACACACACACACACACACACACACACACACACACACACACACACACACAAACACACACACACACACACACACACACACACACACACACACACACACACATACACACACACACACACACACACAAACACACACACACACACACACACACACACACACACACACACACACACACACACATACACACACACACACACACACACACACACACACACACACACACACACACATACACACACACACACACACACACACACACACACACACACACACACACACACACACACACACACACACACACACACACACACGAGGCAGTATTCTCTAACGGTGATCCCTGCATTTAGCATCCTAGATCAGGTTAGGGGTCATTGTGAGCCAGTCACTGGACATACGTACAATCTTGTAACATGTTTTCCAGAGCCTGAAAAGTGTAATAAGGTCAAAAAATTTACAATTTAGATTTGAATGTGGGAGGTGTGTGAGAGGTAGTATCAGCTGGTCAATGCTGATAACAAGTGGTCGCAACAACATATTAGCAAAAAGTGCAAATATCTGGTCAATGATGGCCGTAGTGAGTGATTTGGAAAATAAAGAATCAATAAAACAAAAAATAAGTCAATTCTCCGGAAGTTGGTGTTGCCAGATGTTAGCTCTGAATATAATTAATGTCATATGGTCGTGGTTATGACCAAAATAATAAGGAAAAACTTGCCTACCACCGTATTGATGAAACTGGTTCAATGACAAAAATTGGAATGTATAAGAAAAGCATAATAAGTAAGTGATGTAGACATCATACACATTATCAGAAGACCACGAGGACTGAACTAACACCTGTGAACTACGATAATCAACTACGTCTACAAGCGTCGAATTCTCATCTATATGTGGATATAGTTCGTGTGTTTGTTTTTTGTGCATCGCCCAGCTGGATGTATAGGATCACTTTCTCCCTACTTTTGAGTGCTAGGAGATCAGACGAGGCAGCCCTGACATTATTTAGTAAGGCATCAACATAAATTATTAAAATTAATTTTCAATTGCATGAACAGTAACCAGTATATCTACGTGTGTTTAAAGGATGACATGATGTCCGCTAGTGATAATAACTGTTAATATATATAATTAGGAATAAAGCGAAAAAAAAAAAAAAACTGGAGCAGCTGCCTAGCATAATATAAGCTGTGGGAAATTATGGGGATAAGGTTCACAGGTACATTCCTGAACTATTTTATCCACATAATTTACGGGGGGTACAACAAAGCTACAAATTATTAAACTTACAAACATTAATTGTACCTCAGAGCTAGTTGGGATTTTAGAGACACGAGGCTGCACTATGACTCTCCTGCGTGACCCACACTCTTGCTCTCCCTCAAGTACAGTCGCGCCTATACAATTTTAAATGAAAAATTAATACCGGTGACTCTTGGAAATTATAATATAGTGGACTATATATTGGGTTTGTGACTTGAAGGAGGTCGACAACATGTAAGTAATGATATATGCATGTTATGCAGAAATATAAGATAAAAGTATTTATGAAGAAAAACGTACCTTGAGCACTCACCATAGATATGTTAGATCACCATTAATTATTTGTAGACTTGTAGAACACTTCCTTAATGCCTTCCTAACAAAAGAACCTTAATTGGCTAGCTAATGAACTACTGGCATACCTCGATGGATGAGCAGCCCTGGTGATGCCGTTCTCATACCACTCTGTTATAGTGGTTTTATATAAATTTTGTCCAGTTCTTCAGCTGGGGACATTAGTAAATGTTCCAGTTACAAATCCAGGACAACACACACAATTATGGCCTCGATGACGCCTGATTACATAAACAAAATTTTCCACCAGTGTTTCTCTCCCAAATTGAATATGGCGTCTTCCCTATGTTTTCCACTTTTCAGCACTGTTATAGTTGTTTTCATGTAGATATGTACAATTACAGATGCACATGACGTTCACACATATTTCACAGTCTTTCATTCACGTCGGTATACTCCTTATTGGACGTGATTAAACCAGTTTTTCTCTGTTACAAACCACTATTATTATACTACGCCATGTTTCTCCACGCCCACAGCTCCGCCGGTTTATTTTGCAATTCCCGTTTCTATTTTCAATCATACCAACAATAGATTTTAAACAATATTACATTATTTAATTTTTTACACTCTAAATTTTCCACGTAAGCAGTGACTTTCAAAACTAGTACTGAGTGTACTTATGCGTGTTTTTAAAAGCTCTTATGTGCATCAGTAAACAATATTGTGAAAAATTATTATTATTTTTATTACTCTTAATATTATTTTTATTATTATTATGTGAGCAAATCACCTGCAAGAGGCTTACAGGACATTACCTGAATTATTACCAGTTTATAATTTGGGTGAGGTAAGTGGGACTTAGTCACAGTACGTCGCTGAACTGCCACTTCTTTGACTGCCCACTTCTTCACCACTCTCACAGAAAGCTAGACCTGACATTAAATTAATAATTAAAATACTAAAACCAGCTACTCTGGTAAAATTAAAATTTAGTGGACTGTATGACAATTTCAGGACCCGATCTCCAGAAATGATTAATGGAAAAACTAGTACACACAGAGACAGAGTAAAATTTCTAATTAACAGTATCTGCAGTTATTAAAACACCATACCTGCAATTATTAAAAAGAAAATTTTTAATATTAACACTCACCACATATGTTGCAGGTGGAACACACCCTAACACCTATCTAACTGGCCAGTCAGTATCTGTTAAATAACATGGCGTACTTCCCTGGGCGAGGTGCGATGACACCATATCATTCATTTTCCATTCTCACCACCCTATTATAGTAGTTTCTTAAATTTCCTATCCCAGTTCTTCAGCAGGGAACATTAACACGGGTTTCTATTATAAATTCAGGCCAAAACACTCCAATTTGGTCTCCGAGAACGCCTGATTACATTGCACAATCTAAGGACCAGTCTTTACGCATTAAATTCAATCTGGTGCTCCTCTTCTGGCTTCACTACTGGCTCTCCCACATTCCCCTTCCCTTAAAATTTCTCTAAGGGTCCAAATAGCATCACATTATATTAAGCAATTATTATATTATTCCTTTTGTTCTACATTTAGGAAATTATTTGTTCTACATTTAGGAAATTATGTAAAACAAAAATCCACAGATATAGTAGTAACTGTTGGTACATAATTAATCAGGATTAGTGTCACAGAAAATTCTATAAACCCTAAAAAGTGGGGTAGCCTAGCAAATTATAAACAGTGATTTTCCAAATACATGAGAAATACTGAATGTACTATGGGTGTTTTTTTTTTTAAATATATCATGTACACCAGTAAATATTATAATAGTAAATATTAGTATATTAATTAGGAATAAAGTAAGAAATAATTTTATAGCCTTCAGTAGTGTAGCGTAGACTAGCTTAATAAAGTGAGTTCCCTTGTCTCTAAGACAGACAAGCGCGTAAACGCACAGCCCACACACGCGCGCGCGCACCTACTGGACTTCTGTGACAGAGTGACTGCAGTAAGACGAGAGAGAGAGGGGTGAGTAGAGTAGATACAGAGGTACGTAATGGGTCCAGGGACTGGGCTCCAAAGTTTGATAGCTGAACTAGGTACAAAGGTAATGAACTCACAAGTTACAAAGGTAATGAATCCTGTAAGAATGGTTACTTACGTTTATACATGGGTACAATCATGAACAAATTCCAGAGTAATGAGCAATTCACACTTCCGCACACGGTCACAACTGTAATGAGTTATTGGTGCAAATGTTGATTGTTGAGTCACACACACACACACACACACAAAACTCGTACACACACACACACACAAAACTCGTACACACACACACACACACATACACGCCTACACACACTTACACACACTCATACACACACACGCACACACACACACTCACACACGCGACGAGGTGTCAGAGTGGGCGCTTGTGACAAGCGGGGTTCCACAGGGGTCAGTCCTAGGACCTGTGCTGTTCTTGGTATATGTGAACGACATAACGGAAGGGATAGACTCAGAAGTGTCCTTGTGCAGATGATGCGAAGTTAATGAGAAGAATCAAATCGGATGAGGATCAGGCAGGACTACAAAGAGACCTGGACAGGCTACAAGCCTGGTCCAGCAACTGGCTCCTTGAATTTAACCCTACCAAATGCAAAGTCATGAACATTGGGGAAGGGCAAAGAAGACCGCAGACACAATATAGTTTAGATGGCCAAAGACTGCAAACCTCACTCAAGGAAAAAGATCTGGGGGTGAGCATAACACCGAGCATATCTCCTGAGGCGCACATCAATCAGATAACTGCTGCAGCAGTTATCTGATTGAAGGATTCGTTCAAGACTCTGTATACCATTTACGTCAGGCCCATACTGGAGTATGCAGCACCAGTTTGGAATCCACATCTAGTCGTGCATGTCAAGAAATTAGAGAAAGTGCAAAGGTTTGCAACAAGACTAGTCCCAGAGCTACGGGGATTGTCCTACGAAGAAAGGTTGAGGGAAATCGGCCTGACGACACTGGAGGACAGGGGGGTCAGGGGAGACATGATAACGACATATAAAATACTGCGCAGAATAGACAAGGTGGACAAAGACGGGATGTTCCAGAGAAGGGACACAGACACAAGAGGTCACAATTGGAAGTTGAAGACTCAGATGAATTTTCAGACTGCATTTTCTTGGACAGAGAGAGAGAGAGAAAAAAAAAAGAGAGAGAGAGAGAGAGAGAGAGAGAGAGAGAGAGAGAGAGAAAGAGAGAGAGAGAGAGAGAGAGAGAGAGAGAGAGAGAGAGAGAGAGAGAGAGAGAGAAAGAGAGGGTGAAGACGTGTCACAGTGTGCTCCACAAACTTTCTTAATATTACTTAACTAAGAGGGTTAGTGAGGACAAAAATTGTTCATTGACGAAGTACTACCTACAACACATTAGTACAAGTAAGCCAACTCCTCCACTGAAGTGAATATAAGCAATATATCAGTGATATTTAAGTGTGGTTTGGTGAACGATATGGTGTGAATGAGGGGACAGCAGCAGGCCTACGAGTGACGTCACTATTGCCTTCACAGTGAGCATCTAATATTATATGTCTTGTGCTATGTACTAGCATCTGGTGCTTTATAACAACGTGACTGGTACAATGCAGCATAGTGATTTGTGTAACATCTTCCTTTAGTGAAAAAGTGGATAGCATAAACAGTGTTTATTAAGTGATAGTGAGAAGGCAACACTTCCAGCTTGCCGGCCCACTGCCTGCCCCCCCCTCCCTCACTACCCACCCCGTTATAAACACCCCCACGACACCACCACCCACCTTCTCTCTCCTGTGAACTTCATTGCAAACCTACAAGCCTCCTCTGGGATGACTTCACATCGCAAAATAGCAAGAATACCCACGCTATCTGGCTATTGTCCCAGTAGTTACTGCAGTGTTTGTGGGTATACCACAAGGGACAAAATTCTTCTTAGAAGTAAGGAGCCTACTTGTTCCAACTATTGCCACACAGATTGCATTCCAGAAGAATTTTGTTGCAGGCAGGTTGAAAATTTCAGAAAATTGAAGGATATCCATAATCCTGTGGTATATGTCGATACAAGCCTGGATCTACAGGAGGAAGGTTCAGAAGTGCTATCGTAGGGGTTCTTAAATGGAGATATCGAGGGTTGAAGGTAGATACACTTGTTGGATGGAAACTTATATTGTCAGAATGTGATGATGGAAGTGGAGCCCAGCCTCTGCCTGTCTTAGCCTGGATGTCTACACCGACTGAGACCGGGGCAGAGGTACGAACGTACACATGCACATCCCATGACGTCACACAACAGTCACAGGCCTAAAAGGGATCTCCTATCTAAAGCACATGGATGATACTATATGCTATGCTATATAACACAGGGATCAGCAACTATGCTGACAGCTCGGTCATGTTACGTATGTCGTCTCGACATACATAAGAACATAAGAACATAAGAACGAAGGAACACTGCAGAAGGCCTACTGGCCCATGCGAGGCAGGTCCAAGTCTCCTACCGGCTTAAGCCAATGCACCCAACCTAGTCAGGTCAGGTCACATTGACTTAAGGGAGGAACACGGCAACCGACCTGGTAGCACAAGCTATCAGGTCTAACTCACACCCACCCACATCCACTCATGTATTTATCCAACCTATTTTTTAAAGCTACACAACGTTCTGGCCTCTATAACTGTACTTGGGAGTTTGTTCCACTCATCCACAACTCTATTACCAAACCAGTACTTTCCTATATCCTTCCTGAATCTGAATTTTTCCAACTTAAAACCATTGCTGCGAGTCCTGTCTAGGCTAGATATTTTCAGCACACTATTTACATCCCCTTTATTTATTCCTGTCTTCCATTTATACACCTCAATCATATCCCCCCCTAATTCTACGTCTTTCTAGAGAGTGCAGATTCAGGGCCCTTAGTCTATCCTCATAGGGAAGGTTTCTGATACATGGGATCAACTTTGTCATCCTCCTTTGTACATTTTCCAGAGAATTTATATCCATTCTGTAATACGGTGACCAAAACTGTGCAGCATAATCTAAATGAGGCCTAACCAAGGATGTATAGAGTTGAAGAACAACCTGAGGACTCCTATTATTTATGCTTCTTGATATGAAGCCAAGGATTCTATTAGCTTTTGTTGCAAACACTTATGCACTGTTGTCTTGGTTTCAGATTACTGCTAACTAGAACTCCTAAATCTTTTTCGCAATCCGTAATATTAAGATCTACATTATTTAGTTTATATGTGGCATGGTTATTGTCCTGTCCAACATTTAGAACTTTGCATTTGTCTATATTAAACTGCATCTGCCACTTCTCCGACCACTGCATCAGTCTATTCAAATCTTCCTGGAGTGCTCGAATGTCCTCGTCAGAATGAATTCGACGGCCTATTTTGGTGTCATCGGCAAACTTGCCGATGTCGCTCTTTATGCCCTCATCTATGTCGTTTATGTAGATTGTGAACAGCAGGGGGCCCAACACTGACCCCTGTGGAACACCGCTCGTGACACTTCCCCACTCTGATTTCTCCCCCATTTATGCAAACTCTCTGCTGCCTATTTGTCAACCATGCCTCTATCCAGGAAAAAAATTCTCCTCCTATTCCATGTGCTTTAATTTTCCTCAATAGTCTCTGATGTGGGACCCTGTCAAAAGCCTTACTGAAGTCCATATACACAATATCATATTCATTACCATGATCTACCTCCTCAAATACCTTAGTGAAAAAAGTTAATAAATTCGTAAGGCAGGAACGCCCCCTTTGTAAAACCATGCTGAGATTCGTTGATTAATTTATGCTTTTCAAGGTGGCTACGAACTGCCTCGGCAATTATTGATTCCATAAATTTTCCCACTATGGAGGTTAGGCTTATTGGTCTATAGTTCGAAGCTAAGGACCTGTCACCTGTTTTGAAAATAGGTATCACATTTGCCATTTTCTCGGGATGTTCCAGAGAAGGGACACAGACACAAGAGGTCACAATTGGAAGTTGAAGACTCAGATGAATTTTCAGACTGCATTTTCTTGGACAGAGAGAGAGAGAGAGAGAGAGAAAGAGAGAGAGAGAGAGAGAGAGAGAGAGAGAGAGAGAGAGAGAGAGAGAGAGAGCGATCGAGAGAGAGAGAGAGAGAGAGAGAGAGAGAGAGAGAGAGAGAGAGAGAGAGAGAGAGAGAGAGAGGGTGAAGACGTCACAGTGTTCTCCACAAACTTTCTTAATATTACTTAACTAAGAGGGTTAGTGAGGACAAAAACTGTTCATTGACGAAGTACTACCTACAACACATTAGTACAAGTAAGCCAACTCCTCCACTGAAGTGAATATAAGCAATATATCAGTGATATTTAAGTGTGGTTTGGTGAACGATATGGTGTGAGTGAGGGGACAGCAGCAGGCCTAGGAGTGACGTCACTATTGCCTTCACAGTGAGCATCTAATATTATATGTCTTGTGCTATGTACTAGCATCTGGTGCTTTATAACAACGTGACTGGTACAATGCAACATAGTGATTTGTGTAACATCTTCCTTTAGTGAAAAAGTGGATAGCATAAACAGTGTTTATTAAGTGATAGTGAGAAGGCAACACTTCCAGCTTGCCGGCCCACTGCCTGCCCTCACCCTCCCTCACTACCCACCCCGTTATAAACACCCCCACGACACCACCACCCACCTTCTCTCTCCTGTGAACTTCATTGCAAACCTACAACGCCTCCTCTGGGATGACTTCACATCGCAAAATAGCAAGAATACCTACGCTATCTGGCTATTGTCCCAGTAGTTACTGCAGTGTTTGTGGGTATACCACAAGGGACAAAATTCTTCTTAGAAGTAAGGAGCCTACTTGTTCCAACTATTGCCACACAGATTGCATTCCAGAAGAATTTTGTTGCAGGCAGGTTGAAAATTTCAGAAAATTGAAGGATATCCATAATCCTGTGGTATATGTCGATACAAGCCTGGATCTACAGGAGGAAGGTTCAAGAAGTGCTATCAGTAGGGGGTTCTTAAATGGAGATATCGAGGGTTGAAGGTAGATACACTTGTTGGATGGAAACTTATATTGTCAGAATGTGATGATGGAAGTCGAGCCCAGCCTCTGCCTGTCTTAGCCTGGATGTCTACACCGACTGAGACCGGGGCAGAGGTACGAACGTACACATGCACATCCCAATCAGCAACTATGCTGACAGCTCGGTCATGTTACGTATGTCGTCTCGACATACATAAGAACATAAGAACATAAGAACGAAGGAACACTGCAGAAGGCCTACTGGCCCATGCGAGGCAGGTCCAAGTCTCCTACCGGCTTAAGTCAATGCACCCAACCTAGTCAGGTCAGGTCACATTGACTTAAGGGAGGAACACGGCAACCGACCTGGTAGCACAAGCTATCAGGTCTAACTCACACCCACCCACATCCACTCATGTATTTATCCAACCTATTTTTAAAGCTACACAACGTTCTGGCCTCTATAACGGTACTTGGGAGTTTGTTCCACTCATCCACAACTCTATTACCAAACCAGTACTTTCCTATATCCTTCCTGAATCTGAATTTTTCCAACTTAAAACCATTGCTGCGAGTCCTGTCTAGGCTAGATATTTTCAGCACACTATTTACATCCCCTTTATTTATTCCTGTCTTCCATTTATACACCTCAATCATATCCCCCCTAATTCTACGTCTTTCTAGAGAGTGCAGTTTCAGGGCCCTTAGTCTATCCTCATAGGGAAGGTTTCTGATACATGGGATCAACTTTGTCATCCTCCTTTGTACATTTTCCAGAGAATTTATATCCATTCTGTAATAAGGTGACCAAAACTGTGCAGCATAATCTAAATGAGGCCTAACCAAGGATGTATAGAGTTGAAGAACAACCTGAGGACTCCTATTATTTATGCTTCTTGATATGAAGCCAAGGATTCTATTAGCTTTATTGCGAACACTTATGCACTGTTGTCTTGGTTTCAGATTACTTCTAACCAGAACTCCTAAATCTTTTTCGCAATCCGTAATATTAAGATCTACATTATTTAGTTTATATGTGGCATGGTTATTGTCCTGTCCAACATTTAGAACTTTGCATTTGTCTATATTAAACTGCATCTGCCACTTCTCCGACCACTGCATCAGTCTATTCAAATCTTCCTGGAGTGCTCGAATGTCCTCGTCAGAATGAATTCGACGGCCTATTTTGGTGTCATCGGCAAATTTGCCGATGTCGCTCTTTATGCCTTCATCTATGTCGTTTATGTAGATTGTGAACAGCAGGGGGCCCAACACTGACCCCTGTGGAACACCGCTCGTGACACTTCCCCACTCTGATTTCTCCCCATTTATGCAAACTCTCTGCTGCCTATTTGTCAACCATGCCTCTATCCAGGAAAAAATTTCTCCTCCTATTCCATGTGCTTTAATTTTCCTCAATAGTCTCTGATGTGGGACCCTGTCAAAAGCCTTACTGAAGTCCATATACACAATATCATATTCATTACCATGATCTACCTCCTCAAATACCTTAGTGAAAAAAGTTAATAAATTCGTAAGGCAGGAACGCCCCTTTGTAAAACCATGCTGAGATTCGTTGATTAATTTATGCTTTTCAAGGTGGCTACGAACTGCCTTGGCAATTATTGATTCCATAAATTTTCCCACTATGGAGGTTAGGCTTATTGGTCTATAGTTCGAAGCTAAGGACCTGTCACCTGTTTTGAAAATAGGTATCACATTTGCCATTTTCCACTTATCTGGCACCATGCCAGTTTGTAGTGATATGTTGAAAAGATTAGCCAAAGGTGTGCTAAGCTCCTCTTTACATTCCTTTAGAACCCTTGCATACAGTTCATCAGGGCCTGGGGATTTGTTAGGTTTTAATTTATCTATTTGCCTAAGGACCATGTCACTTGTGACCCTAATAGTGCACAGTTTATTATCGTCCTGTTCTACATAATTTATCATTACTGGAATATCGCTGGTATCCTCCTGTGTAAAAACTGAGAGGAAGTATGTGTTAAAAATTCTACACATTTCCTTATCACTGTCAGTGAGCTGACCCGAGGAACTTTTGAGTGGGCCTATCTTGTCCCTGATCTTACTTCTGTATACCTGAAAGAATCCTTTTGGGTTAGTCTTCGATTCTCTTGCAACTTTAACCTCATAATCTCTTTTTGCTTTTCTAATTCCCTTTTTTATTTCTCTCTTTAACTGAATATATCGATTTCTCAATTGCCCCTCTCCTCTTTTGATTTGCCTATATATGCCTCTCTTTTGACCAATCAGATATTTTAATCTATTGTTCATCCATTTAGGATCATTTTTGTTTGATCTGATTTCCCTATTTGGAACATAATTTGACTGAGCAGCTAGAACTATGCCCTGGAAAGCATCATATCGGCAACCATCACCACCTACCTGACCCTTAGTCAGGTCATTCCAGTTCAGCCCACCTAAGTAATTTTTCAGTCCTATGAAATCAGCCAAGCGAAAGTCAGGGACGGAGACTTGATTGCCATTATTAGGGGAATTCCATGATATATTAAAACTGAGTGATTTGTGATCACTTTCCCCAAGCTCATCATTAACCTCAAGATTATTAATTAGTGTTTCCCTACTGGCAAGAACCAAGTCAAGGAGGTTATTTCCCCTAGTTGGCTCTGTCACAAACTGTTTTAAAAAACAATCCTGGATCGTATCAAGAAAGTCACCTGACTCTAAATTTCCTGTCAAATTGCTCCAGTCAATCTGTCTATAGTTGAAATCTCCCATTAGCACAACATTTTCGTATGTAGATGCCTTACGAATTTCGTCCCATAGAAGTTTACTGCACTCCCTATCAAGATTTGGGGCCCTGTAAATCACACCCAAAATTAGTTTTTCTCGGCCCTCGAGAAGCTGTAACCAAACAGATTCAGTGGCTGACGCTTCTAATTTAATATCTTGTCTAACACAACAATTTAAATTGTCTCTGACATACATCGCTACTCCACCACCTTTCCTGTTGACCCTGTCAGTGTGGAATAATTTATAGCCTTGTATGTGGCATTCAGAGGGCATCTCTCTATCTTTCAGATTGAGCCAGGTCTCTGTTATAGCAATAATATCTATGTTTCCTGCACTTGCAATTAATCTTAGCTCATCTATCTTATTTCTTACACTCCTGCTATTAGTATAGTAAACCTTAAGGGAGCTAGTCCCTTGCTGCCCTCTGCTGTCCCCCTTTGTTTGCTGACCTGATCTATTGTCTTTATTTATAACTTCATGCTGAATGCCTTTTATACATTTACTGTTTCCAACCCAAGTGTTGCACCCTGCTTGTTTCCCACACACACCCATACCTCTATCTTCCATCAGTTTAAAATCATAGGCATTTCACCAATGGCCTTCTCAATCGAGTCTGCAAGTGCTACCACCCCAGCCCCAGAGAGATGTACCCCATCCCTTGCATACATATCATGTTTGCCATAAAAGTTGTTCCAGTTGTCAATGAATGGGATTGCAAGTTCCTTGCAGTATCTGTCTAGCCAGCAATTTACACCAATTGCCCTAGACAACCATTCATTTCCTACTCCCCTTCTAGGCAAGATGCTACATATGATTGGGATCCCTCCCTTAGACTTAATGAAATCTATAGCTGACCTGTACTTATCTAGCAGCTCTTCTCTCCTACCCTTCCCAATATCATTTCCACCAGCACTGAGACAGATAATGGGCTTGCTCCCATTACCTGACATGATATTATCCAGCCTGTTGACAATGTCCCCAACACCAGCTCCAGGGAAGCACACTCTATCTCTCATCTTCTTATTCCTATTACAAAAAGCACGATCAATGTATCTTACCTGAGAGTCACCAACCACAAGAATGCGCTTACCTCCATTAGCAGGGGCAGTAGTACCCTTACCTTCACTGGCCACTGAAGTACATTCATCCTGAAGAACAGAGAAGCGATTTCCTACCTTCAGATCTTCACTCTTAACTTTCCTTACTCTGATGCGCCTTCCATTACTGTGAACTACTCGCCACTTGTAGCAGGTGCTAGGCTGCACCTCACTGCTGGTAGCCGTTGCTGCCTCCCCAACTACAGCCTCCTCACAGCGAGAGACAGACTGCACCTCGCTGCTAGAAGCCTCATTCCCCACAACTCCAGCCACCTCACACTCTCTCCCAGACCCATTGAGGTGGACCTTCAGCCTCCTAATCACCTCCTGGAGAAGCAAGACCTCCTCCTTCAACTCTCCAACCTCAATTTTTAAAACACTGCAGAAGCAAGCCATGCTTTGTAACCGTCCACACTAATCCCCAAAGCAGCTCAGGGTCTGTGACCTCACGTGACGACTGACCACTGAGTACTGTCAATTCTCAGAATATGGAGGGAACGTGAATACGAAAAAAAAAATCTGAAAAAACTAATCAGTTAATAACAAACAGACATCTAGTTATACAGACTATGTACATTTAAACCCAATTCTGTAAGTGTGAGGTTTACATATGCAGAATGGTTATCATCTCTGGGAGGATCGAATTCCTCTGCAATGGCTAACACATGCCTTGACTGAGGGAGATCTGAACGAGTATCTACAAAAGATACTTGTGGGTTACTCATTACTTGTCGAGTATGCAAGGAGTAACGACATTCAGGTTGGTTATCTGACTGAGTATTTGAGGTAGAGGGTACAGAGTCAAGAGGATTTTCAGCATCTGTCACATTAGTCTGGGTAGCAATATCATCAACATCGCATACTAATTTCATATGATCTAAATGCGATTCTTTGTACTTACCAGTACTAATTTCTCTAACCTTATACTTATTACCAGAGATATGTTCTACAACTCGATAAGGTCCGACAAACTTTTGATTGAGCTTAGGCATTTCGGATGTTTTGTTGAAATTTGTCAGCTTTACTCTTGAACCTACTTTTACTTTTGATGGCTTAGCACAGCTATTAGTTACTCTAGTAAATTCTGCTGTTGATTTGTGAAGTGTTTCACGGATTCTTCTAAAAACACTTTGAGCCATGCTTGTACGAGTTGCTACGAAATCATCAGGGTTGTAATTAGGTTTCGGAGTGGAATATAACAACTCATAGGGTAAACGCTTGTCTACACCATACAATGCATAATGTGGAGTATCACCTATGGAAGCATTGTAAGCAGAATTTATGGCACATTGGACAACTGGTATGACTTCATCCCAAGTTTCACTATTGGGGTTGATAGTGGCTCTCAGGACATCAAGTACTTTCTTATTGGTTCTTTCGGCTAACCCATTGCTGGCAGGATGATGAGGAACAATGGTGGATTTAGAGATCTTGTATAAAGTACACAAATTTTCAAGAATCTCATTACAGAATTCACCTCCATTATCTGTTACTAAGGACTTAGGGGTGGTATGCCTGCAGATAATGCGTTCTTTAAACGCGTTAGCTACTGTCTCTGCAGTCGTATCTGCAATAGGAACTAACTCACAATATCTGGTGAAATGGTCTACCATAACACACAGATGTTTGTTGCCTTGGAAGGAACATTTAAAATTGGTTAACAAGTCAAGGGCAACTCTTTCCCACGGTTCGCTACTGGTTGGGTACACTTGGATTGGATTAGGACCATTGACATTTCCTTTATGTTGCATACAGACACTACATTTCTTAACATACTCGGAAATGTCAGTTGCCATACGTGGTCAAAAGTATTTCATTCTGGCTTGTTTCACAGAACGATCCATACCAGGGTGTGCAACACCTGGTGCATCATGAACTAGCTGCAGAGCTACGTTCACTAGTGACTGTGGAATTACTAACTGGTACACTCTTCTGCTTGGAGTACCCAACTCGGCTGTTCGATACAGTAATTCTTGGCTCATTACAAAGTCACTAATGGGTGCTGGTGGCTTCACAGTAAGAATAAGATCTTCCTGGAGCAGGAATCGAATCACCAGAACACAAGGGAGCAAGGGAGAACGAATCTACTATCTCAAAATGCAAGCACAGGAGAAAATAAATGAACACGGTCAACAATGCTGATATTTAATCTGAGTCGCACACAGTGACACGAGGTATCAGCTATAAAGAAACTACACTTACAAACGTTAACATGTGAAAGTTACTCGAGAAATAACTTCTTACAATGCACTGATTACTGTCAACTAGGATGGGATCACCATCTGGAACATTAGGAACAACAACAGACACTCTAGTGAGAGCACTAGCTGTAACAGAGACGTCTTTCTGCAGACAGCATGTCACATCAACAAGAGATGGCATTACTAGTTTCAAGTAATCGTCTTCTGACAAGGCATCCCCTGTGGAGAAACTACTACTCGAACTAGCAGTCATTGCAGGGATAGGCTGTGCACTCAAGGCAGTCTGAGTGTCCCCGGACACTTGAGGCAACGGAACACTATCCTGCAAGTCTGAAGGTGTAGGTGGAACACAGATGGGAGTGACAGAGTTACTAGTGCCTGACCGCTCGGTTACGTTAATAATTCACGGATCTATAGGAACTTAATGTGAACATCACATTTCGCAGCACTTTGACAAATCTCAGATACAAGCTGTGAGAACAAACACATTGCTCAAGGGCTAGATATTGTCTTTCAGTCAGTAAGGGAATGTTGGTAATGTGGACTGATTCATATTGACTTTGACTGGCATGATATACTAAGTGAAAGTTCAAAAGTGACTGGGACATCTTCTCAGTGAACTTACTGAAGGGCATAAGGCAAAAAAAAAAAAAAAAAAATAGAAAGAATGACACAATAAGCTTAAACGGGAAGAAAATGCTTAACTATTCTGCATAAGTAATTAAAAATTGACAGGTCACACAGTAAGCAAAGAACTCACACAAGAAAAATACTCAACTTAATAAATAACACTTTGAAAATCAAGAGAACTTGTACTTTACTCAAATCTGATTTGCTCAACTTTTACTTTTAATTGAATAAATGGCACAGTGAGTTGTCTTTACTTTCAATGCAACAGGGAAATACACAATAAAATGATAAACTGGACTCAATAAAACTTGTGCAAAAATAAAACTGAGACACAATTCAGTGAAATAAAATAAAATGGCACACAAAGAATAAAATATTATGCACAGAACAGAGCATAATAAACTGCTCTGAAATAAACTGTAGCAATGTTGCAAAATAACAATTGCTAATCAACAAGTACTGCATAAAATTTCTGCAAGAAAACTTTAATGGCAACACAATATTTGCACAAGAATTATTGCAAAATGAGTCAATGTGCAATCATAAAAAAATTATTACACACTCAAGAAAAGAAATATATCAAGGAATGAACACTTTAACTCTTAACTGCAACTTAAACAACACTTAACAAGCAAAAGAACAATTGACTCTAAAAGAAGAACTTAAAAATTGCACTAAGAGTGAATTTGTTCAATGAAACATGAAAAATAATAGGTGCTAAAACACAGAACAAAAAGTTTGAACATTTACAGTGATGCAGAACACAACACATCAACATAAACACAATACTATAATTTTCTTGCAATGAAACTTGATGTGTGAAAAATTTTGTAAAAATTTCTTGCTTGCACAAAATAATGGCACTATTGTCTGTGGAAATAAGACAAATTAGACACTGGCTGAATGAGAGAATATGAACACAAGAATGTTCAACGCATAGGGAACAAAACAAAAATACACAAAAGCTGGGAAGAAAAAATTATAACAGACAACACTGAGTTATGATGCAGAATAAAGCTGATAAATTACTGAAATACTTCACTGGAATACTGAGAACACAAGGTGATTCTGAAGTGTAAACACAAGTTCTATACTGCTCATATGTTGCACACACAACAAAGGAAAAACACTAAGTACTTACTTCAAGTGTATAAAAAGACACACAACACAACAGACATAAGATAATGCACGAAAATTAACACTGAATTAAGGAGATTAAAAGATTATTGCAATCAGTACATGATAAACACTGAGTCTCATCAAGAGTCACTGAATGTCACTAAGAGAAAAATCACTGGAAACACAAAATAAATGTCTCAACACTCGCAAATGTCTCTATGAAAAATATTATCGCTGTAAAGACTTGGTGAAGAATGAGGTAGATGGTAGTGGAGAGTAGAGAATCGTTTATGTCGTCTTGCTGCTGTCCTCTGCACACATGATCGTAGAATTGCGCTTACATCGACGATGAACTTACACAGGAGGCTTTTAACGGTGGCGCCACTGTCGAAGACACACTCTAGCTCTTGACCCCCTATGTGGTCCTTAAAATATGGTGCTATAACCCTTAGTAGTGCACCAAAACACTGGTAGAGGTTGGGTGAGTACCAAAACACAGTGAGAGTGGTTGGGTTTGTGGGTAATGGCTTAGTGAGGTGTCTGAGACCGCGTGGTGAGACACAAGTGGTCGTGGGAGGTTGGGTCTATGGGTTGAACGGCGTAAGCCTCATTGAGAACAGCTACACTGCCGCAAAGATATTCTAAGCTGGCTACCTTAAAATACACCCACGAAATACCACAACACCACAGGGATGAAAAGAGAGCACTCAGGATGGCTTGGAGCTTGAATCACAAGCGATGAAGACTATTCACGTGGCTTGCTTGAGTACTGGGGTAAGACACCTGAGTTAGTTGCTAGCTGGCTTATCTTAACCCTTCACACAGAATAGCTTGATAACTTCACACGATGAGCACAGCAGGGGTGGAAGCTGGCTTGGCAGGCAAAGGAACTGGATGAAATAGACTAGGCTCGACTGGGCTCCCTCACCACAGACTGGAAGCTGGCTTATTTTGCAAACTCGGGTCAACCCCTCGGGAGTGATGCAAATAAGTAGATAAACACTAATGCAAAGAGACTGACCAGTGAATGGTGTAGAAGCTGGTAGGAGCTTGAGAGAGTAGCTGACTTGAGTAAGTCAGCCTTCTGGCGACACGAAATGGCAGTCTTCCTGGTCGAAAGAAATCTCCGTACATCGGCATAATTATCAATTTTACGCCCACACCGCTGGCACCATTTATCGTAGGGGTTCTTAAATGGAGATATCGAGGGTTGAAGGTAGACACACTTGTTGGATGGTAACATATATTGCCAGACTGTGATGATGGAAGTGGAGCCCAGCCTCTGCCTGTCTTAGCCTGGATGTCTACGCCGACTGAGACCGGGGCAGAGGTACGAACGTACACATGCGCATCCCGTGACGTCACACAACAGTCACAGGCCTAAAAGGGATCTCCTATCTAAAGCACATGGATGATACTATATGCTATGCTATATAACACAGGGATCAGCAACTATGCTGACAGTGCTACCTCAGGGACTCTTGTCCGAAGATCAAGACTGCCCTTTGGGCTGTGTTGTGAAGTCGCAGCTAAGATAATCCATCACAGGGAAGCACTTCATGAGCTCCTCAAATCATTAGACAACCTTCAAGCTATTGTAAAAGGCCAGTGCAAGCCTACATCAAGTGACATAAGCTGCTCAGCTGATGGTGACACTGTTGACAAAGATTGGAAGTTCTACACTGAGCTTAACTCAGGGGTAAATAACTGGTGGAATTCTGTCATCGCTAAGGCCCCACAGGTTGACAGAGTTCAAAACACTACCTTTGGGAATTCAAACACAATTCCTCTGACCACCAAAGAAGGAACAAATCCTCTTCCCTGCAATGAAGGAAGCCTTGGATTTGTTAATTCTCCTACACCTAACATCTCTGCTTCAGCTACTGCCAGTCCACTAGACAGTGAACATACCATCTCTGATCCTACACCTGTCAGCACACCTGCCGACACTATTCCAGCATCTGGCAGCAGTGCTTCATCGGCAAGTTCTGAGTCAGGATTTTCTTCACCAGGGATTGGTGCAGTTAATAATCAGGGAACTATCACTGCACCTGATCACCTACTTTGCCAAAGTACGAACAGCAGGGACATATCTGTCAGAACTGGTAGAGGACGGGGTAGAGAACGTGGAAGAGGACGGGGTAGAGGACGTGGAAGAGGACGTGGAGGAGGAAGATATCTACAGCCGTCTCACCCTCCAATAACACAGTCCCAGCGGCAGAACCTGAGGACAAATCAGCAAAACACAGGAGGTGCAACAAATCATAGTCCACCCTCCCAGGCACCTAGGCTGTGCTCTCGCTGTCACAGGAAGGGGCACACCGCCAACAACTGCCTGCGAGATACCAGGTGCAATATCTGCTACAAGAAAGGACATCAGGAGGATCAGTGTCGGAAGAAATAGGAACTTGACAGACAGGACCTCCTGTTTAGAGACCTGTTCTCGGAAAAAACCAGCAGGATCTCTGAATTGGTGAACACTCTCACACGTCACGCATTCAGCTACTCCTACCTCAGCCCAGCAGGTGGTATTGTGCCTTATACAAGACCACAGACCTACATCTCTGTAGCTGCCTCAGTACTCTACCTCTCTCAAGGGCAGGCACCTTACATGCCTTACACACCCACCACCTCAAGCTGACCACATCATGAGGAGCCAGTCTATCAGCATCCTGTCGGCCAACATTAGAGGTTTCATTACTAATGTTGGAGAGCTCACACATAGTTTTGTAAACACTCGACATCCCGACATGATAGCTGTTGTTGAAACATATTTGGACGACAGGACTCCAGAAAATTTTGCAAGAATTGCTGGCTACACCTCATGGATGAGAAGAGACTGGCAAGGGCAAGGAGGAGGTGTTGCTGTGTGCTTCTCTAAAAGTGTTCATGCCCAGTACATTGAAGTTGCCACCCCTACTCATCTTGAAATTATCTTCTTCAAGCTCTGCATAAACACTAGTACCTCTGTACTAGCATGTGAAATGTACAGACCTCATTGCCAACATGCAGACCCAATCAACTTCTTAATGGAAAATATTGACTCCCTTCTGCTACAACACAACTGTCAACATATCATAATTGTTGGTGACCTCAACCAACACCTTATACAGAGGGACTTTGATGACCTTCTTGCAGTATTTGACATGAGAAACTTTGTTGATTTCCCTACTCACATCTCTGGCCCCTCCCTTGACCCAGTAGTGAGTGATCTGGCAGAAGGTATAGTCACTTGTCAACCCCTCGGCTACGTTGGATCATCTGACCACAAGGCTGTTTTTACGACACTTAAGATCCCAACAGAACGAGGTGAGGAGTTCACACGCACAACCTGGCTGTGGGAAAGAGGTAATTGACCAGCCCTTTGCTCTGAGCTCGCCACCACCTATTGGAATGCTCTTCTCCAAGGGGATGTTGACAACCAAGTGAAAGCCTTCACTGGACACATCCTTAATCAACAACAAGAACACATTCCTCACCGGCAATATGTGACGAAGCCTACAGATCAGCCTTGGTTTGGCTTTCGTTGTAGAGAGGCTGCTACTGCTAAGTACAAAGCATGGCGAAGGTATAAGTGACATCCTACCACCTATAACAGGAACTTGCACAGGCAAGCCTGTAGGCATATGGGTGACGTTCAAAAGTGGGCCATTGTTAAATGGGAGGTGGACACTAGAAGACAGCTAGCATCAGGTAGGGTAGGCTCCAAAACCTGGTGGTCCCTGGTCAAGAACAGACAAGGTTATCTGCCTGATGAATTCATTCCACCTCTAAATCGACAGGATACGACCACCTCTAATAGTAGTCAAGAGAAGGCGGACCTCTTTGCCGACCACTTTGCTACCAAAATGCAAGTTCCTGATCCAGCAAGGGACCCTCCTTGGCTAGCTGCAAGAACTGTGTCAAAACTGTCAGTGGTGACAATAAGGGAGGAGGAGGTGCATTTCCTTCTTAAATCGCTTGACCAAGAAAAGGCTGTGGGGCCAGACAAGTTGAGCCCAAGATTGCTGAGAAGTTGTGCAGACCAGCTAGCAGCACCTCTGACTCGCATCTTTCAGCACTGCCAAGTATAGTGTAAATGGTCCTCTCTGTGGAAAGAGGCAAATGTAGTAGTCCCTGTTCATAAAAAGAAGAGCAGAGCAGAAATCAGCAACTACAGACCAGTGTCACTCCTGTCAATCACTGGTAAGATCCTTGAGACAATAATCTCAAGACAAATGACAGAGTTTTTTGACTACCACTCACTACTTTGTGATTGTCAATATGGCTTCAGGAAAGGTTACTCTCCTGCTGATCTCCACTAAGTGGCACCAGTCACTGGATGAATCCAAAGTCAGCTGTGTGGTAGCACTGGACATTGCTGGTGCTTTCGACCGGGTGTGGCACCAGGGCCTCTTAGCAAAACTTCAAGCACTGGAATTGCAGGCTCTACGCTATGTCTCCTCAGTGATTACCTTCATGGTAGATCTCTAAGGGTAATTCTCAATGGAACGGAATCAGCAAGACATCCTATTGGGGCAAATGTTCCACAAGGAAGCGTGCCGGGACCAATGCTATGGAATGTCTACTTAAACGATCTTCTTCATCTCATCCCAGAATCCCATGCATATGCAGACGAGTGTGCACTGACATTCACTTATCCAAGAGAAAAAATGCCAGCTGCTCTAAGCTACATCAATCACCAACTAAGAGCTATATCAGCTTGGGGAAATAGATGGCAAGTAACATTTGCACCTGAGAAAACGCAAATGATGATGGTCTCTAGGCACCATGATGGTAATGCTGGTGCAGTAGTAAGGATGAATTGGAGGGTGTTGGCACCTGGAGAAGAAGTTGATATCCATGGGGTGAAATTTGCCTCCAAACTGACGATGAAGAACCATGTTGTAAATCTTGCAAACAAGGCAGCCAGGAAGCTTACAGCACTTCGCCGTATCTCGCATCTGCTTAACAGTAGGGGTTGCAAGATTCTGTATGAGGCACAAGTACGCTCACACCTTCAGTATGCTCCACTTTCTTGGTTAGCCTGCCCCCCCCCTCTCATCTGCGACTGCTTGACAGAGTAGAGAACAGAGCAAGACGTCTCATCTCTCGCTTGGACCCATCCTGGATAGATCTGTCATTTCAACAGAGCCTTCAACACAGGAGGGATGTGGGTGGCCTTACCGTTATGTACAAGGCCAATATTGTCAAAGTACCACACTTGGATCCACTTCGAGGACAGCGTGAAACAAGCTTTTATGCCACAAGACGGGCAGAAAGCAGCAACTTCACTCTGGCTGCACCCTTCTCCAGAACATCACTCCATCTGAGATCATACATACCCAGGATGACTCGAGTATGGAACACATTCGTACAGCATAATGATGTCAACGAGATAAAGTCAGATGATCAGATGAAAATGCTGGCCCACAGATGGCTCCAACTTCATCCTGTTCCCTACTTGTATGTCTCATAACAATAAAAATGCTTTCAAATGAGATGATGTAGGTAACAGCTCTTAGCTTGTCAATAAAGCTAGGGATCCTTAACCTAACCTTGTCAAACCCTGTAAATAAAAAAAAAAAGGCGTTTGAGACAGTTTCACACAAAAGATTAGCGGTGAAGCTGGAGGACCAGGCTGGGATAACAGGGAAGGCACTATATGGAATCAGGGAATACCTTCCAGGAAGACAACAGCGAGTCATGGGGCGTGGTGAGGTGTCAAAGTGGGCACCTATAACAAGCTGGGTTCAACAGGGGCCAGTCTTAGGACCGGTTCTGTTTCTGGTATTTGTGAACGACATGGCGGAAGGAATAGACTCCTGTTTGCAGATGATCTGAAGTTGATAAGAAGAATTCAATCGGATGAGGACCAGGCAGAATTACAGAGGGATATGGAGAGGCTGCACGCATGGTCCAGCAACTTGCTTCTGGAGTTCAACCCTACCAAATGCAAAGTCATGAAGATTGGGGATGGGCAGAGAAGAGAGCAGACGGAGTACACTCTAGGGGGGTGAGTATAACACCGAGCACATCTCCTGAGGTGTACATCAACCAAATAACTGCTGCAGCATGCGGGCGCCTAGGAAACCTAAGAACAATCCGACATCTTAATAAGCACTCGTTCAGGACCCTTTACACTGAGTACGTTAGGCCCATATTGGTGACTGCAGCACCAATTTGGAACCCATACCTAGCCAAACATATAAGGAAGCTATGAAAGTGCGAAGCTTCGCAACAAGACTTGTCCCGGAGCTAAGGGGCATATCCTATGAGGAAAGGTTATGGGAGATGGACCTAAAGTCACTGGAAAACAGGAGAGATAGCGGGGATATGATAACGACTTATAAAATGTTGAGAGGAATCGACAAGGTGGACAGAGATAGGATATTCCAGAGATGGGACACAGCAACAAAGGGTTCCAGTTGGAAGCTGAAGACTCAGATGAATCACAGGGATTTTAGGAAGTGTTTGTTTCAGTCACAGAGTTGTCAGGAAGAGGAATAGTCTGGGAAGTGATGTAAAAGAAGCAGGATTCATATGCAGCTTTAAGAAAAGGCATGATAAAGTTCATGGAGCAGAAAGAGTGACCAAGTACCGGCCAGTGAAGAAGCGGGGCCAAGAGCTGTGACCCGACCACTGCAACCTCAACTATAACAGTAAACACACACACACACACACACACACATATGCGCAAAAGTATAACAAGAAAGGCACTGCAATCGATCAGCGAATTCCTGACAGGAAGGCAACAGCGAGTCGTGGTATGTTACAAGGTGTCGGAGTGGGCGCCTGTGACTAGTGGGGTTCCACAAGGGTCACTTCCAGAACCGGTGCTGTTTCTGGTATATGTGAATGACATGGCGGAAGGAATAGACCCAGAAGTGTCTCTATTTGCAGAAGATGAATAGTTCGTGAGGAGAATTCAATCGGAGGGGGACCAGGCAGGACTACAAAGGGATCTTGACAAGCTACTGCCCTGGTCTATCATCTGGGGAAGGGCAAAGAAGACCGCAGACAGAATACAGCCAAGAGGGGCCAAAGACAACAAACCTCTCTCAAGGAAAAGGATTTTGGGGTGAGTGTAATACCGAACATATCTTCCGAGGAGCACATCAACCAAATAACTGCTACAGCATATGGACTCTGTACACCGTGTACGTCAGGCCTATATAGGAGTATGCAGCACCAGTTTGGAACCCACACCTGGTCAGGCCCATCAGGAAATTAGAGAAAATGCAAAGGTTTGCCAGGAGACTTGTCCTTGGGGAGAGGATAAGGAAAATTGACCTAACGATACTGGAGGACAGTTGTGACACGTTTGCACATGATAACAACATACGTGTATAAAATACTGAGAGGAATCGACAAGGTGAACAAAGATAAGATGTTCCAGAAGTGATGTCACAAAGCGGAATGGTCTGGAAAGTGAGGTGGAGGCAGGATCCATACATAGCTTTAAGAAGAGGAATGAAAAAGCTCACAGAGCAGGGAATGAGTGAGTGACCTAGTAGTGACCAGTAAAGAGGCGAGGCCAGGAGCTGTAAATCTACCCCTGCAACCACAATTAGGTGAGTACATACATACACACACACATATTCACACACATACACACATATTTACACACATATAAGCACAAATACTTATATTCACACACGCACACACATTCAAACCACACACACACACACACACACACACACGCATGCACATACACACACACACACGCACACACACACACACACACACACACACACACACACACACACACACACACACACACACACACACACACACACACACACACACACACAAACAAACAAACAAACAAACAAACAAAAAAAAAAAAAGGGAGAAAGACTGGGGAAGGATGCTAGAAGAGCTTGGAACGAGGATGGAGGAGATGGTAGCTGCAGAGAGAAGAAGGTGAGAACAACATGCCATAGTAGCAGATACAGTGCCTAAAGAAAGAAATAACAGTACAGACATAACATCAGGAACTTCTACATCAGACATGGATAAGGGGACTGGAGGGAGAAAGGAAGCTAAACTTTATGCAAAGGGCCAAGGCAATGACAAGGAGCACACTAGGAACAAATGTGAGGTTGGGAGACAATGAAGGAACTAGGATATATGCAGGGACTCTACCAGACTCCTGCAGGGGCCAGGAACAGCTGAGCAGGAAAGACAGACCAATGAACAACGGAGCCTCAGCTAGGGAAGGGATTGAAGGAACACTCCAAGGGAAGGAACTCAAACACCTCAGAGGACGCAATGGGAGACACAGTGGGAAGAAGATAGGGAGAGATCAGTTTTTGTCTATGGGCTCCAGGAAGCTGAAGGGGAAACCTACGAAGAAAGTAAACAGGACAAGATAAAAGCGATTGAAGGTATCATAAAGGCAATAGGCGAGGGCGACATGACGCAGGTGGCAAATTTTCGGAGAAATGGGTGGTTTGCAAGGAGAAGGAAGTGGCCTCTCAAAGTAATTTTCAAGGCAGAATCAACTGGAACCACGATTCTGCAGGAGAAAGCAAGGCTGAGAGACAAACTGGAATTCCAGAGTGTGTGCTTTGACCGAAACAACGCAAGAGGAAAGGAGGATACTGAAACAGTGCAAAAACGAAAGGAGGATTGGGAGGAAGAGACAAAGGGAAGTAGAATAACCCAGATACAGGTGGAAGGGCAAACACACCCCTAAGAAACACCCACAGAAGGACTGCAACCATAACAACCCCAAGACAACTGAACAATCTAAGCCAACAATCACACACCAATCCCTCTCTCCCCACCACCCACACCACAAACCCCAACCCTACAGCAACCCCCTATGGGAACTCTACCCCCACAACCCCCCAGGGCTCCTGCTCTCCCAATCCCAATATTCTCCCAGGACCACAGTTTTGGAACAGAAGTTGAAGGTTTGGTACAGGAATTCAGATGGAATAACGAACAAATATGAGGAGTGGTATGAAAGAATCAATGAGAAGTCCCCAGACATCATAGTAACAGAAACGAAACTCACTGAGACAATAACAGATGCAATCTTCTCACCAGGATATCAGATCTTGAGGAAAGACAGAAGGAGCAGAGGGGTAGGAGGGGTTGCACTGCTCGTAAAACACCAATGGAAATTTGAGGAAATGGAAGGCATGGATGAGATTGGAGAAAGAGAATACATAGTAGGTACACTTCAGCCTGGGGAGCACAAGGTAGTCATTGCAGTGATGTATAATCCACCAAAGAATTGCAGGAGGCCAAGAGAGGAATACAAAGAGAGTAACAGAGCAATGGTGGACACACTGGCTGAGGTGGCTAGAAGAGCTCACTCGAGCAGAGCAAAGTTACTGGTTATCGGGGATTTCAATCACAGGGAGATCGATTGGGAAAACCTGGAACCAAGTGGGGGTCCCGAAACATGGAGAGCCAAGATGATGGATATGGTACTGGAGAACCTCATGCATCAACATGTTAAGGATACTACCAAAGAGAGAGAGAAGGATGAACCAGCAAGACTAGACCTTGTGTTCACCCTGAGGAGTTTATATATTGAGGACATCATATATGAGAGACCCCTCGGAGCTAGTGACCACGTGGTTCTGTGCTTTGAATGCATATTAGAGTTGCAAGTGGAGAGGGTAACAGGAGATGAATGGGAAAAGTCAGACTATAGACGGGGGACTCCATAGGTTTGAGGAACTTCCTGCAAGAGGGAAAGTGGGACAGAGAACTGGTAGGAGAGACGGTAAATGAAATGATGGAATACGTAACACCAAAATGTAAGGAGGCAGAGGAAAGTTTTGTTCCCAAGGGCAACAGAAATAATGGGAAGACCAGAACGAGCCCCTGGTTTACCCGACGGTGAAAGGAGGCAAAAACCAAGAGCAATAGAGCATGGAAAATGTACAGAAGGTGAAGAACACAGGAAAATAAGGAGATTAGTCGAAGAGCCAGGAATGCGTATGCACAGGTAAGGAGGGAGGCCCAGCAACAGTGTTAAAATAACATAGCATCGAAAGTCAAGTCTGACCTGAAACTCTTGTACAGCTACATCAGGAGGAAGACAACAGTCAAAGACCAGGTGATCAGGCTGAGGAAAGAAGGTGGGGAACTCACAAGTAACGATCATGAGGTATGCGAGGAGCTCAACATGAGATTTAAGGAAGTATTTACAGTAGAGACAGAAATGGCTCCGAGAAGACAGCACGGAGGGGAACACCAACAGGAAACATATCAACATGTGCTGGATGACATACAAACAACGGAAGAGGAGGTGCAGAAGCTGCTAAGTGACCTCGATACCTTAAAGGCGAGGGGTCCGGACATCTCCCCGTGGGTCCTTACAGAAGGAGCAGAGATGCTGTGCGTGCCACTAGCCACAATCTTCAATACATCCCTTGAAACTGGGCAACTACCTGAGGTATGAAAGATGGCAAATGCAGTCCCCATTTTTAAGAAAGGAGACAGAAATGAGGCACTAAACTACAGACCAGTGTCTCTGACGTGTATAGTATGTAAAGTCATGGAGATTATCAGGAGGAGAGTGGTGGAGCACCTGTAACAAAACACGATTATAAACAAAAATCAGCACGGATTCATGGAAGGCAAATTCTGTGTCACAAACCTTCTGGAGTTTTATGACAAGGTAACAGAAGTAAGAAACGAGAGAGAGGGGTGGGTTGATTGCATTTTCCTGGACTGCAGGAAGGCCTTCGACACAGTTCCTCACAGGAGATTAGTGCAGAAGCTGGAAGATCAGGCATGTATTACAGGAAGAGCACTGCAATGGATCAGAGAATACCTGACAGAGACGCAACAATGGGTCATGGTACATGATAAGGTATCACAGTGGGCTCCTGCGACAAGCGGGGTACCACAGGGGTCAGTCCTAGGATCAGTGCTATTTTTTGATATATGTGAATGACATAGTGGAAGGGATAGACTCTGAAGTGTCCCTGTTCGCAGATGATGTGAAGCTAATGAGAAGGATTAAATCGGATGAGGATCAGTCAGGATTACAAAGAGACCTAGATAGGTTGGACACCTGGCCCAGCAAATGGTTTCTCGACTTCAACCCCGCCAAATGCAAAGTCATGAAGATTGGTGGACGAAGGCTGCAAACCTCACTCAAGGAGAAAGATCTTGAGGTGATCATAACACCGAGCACGTCTCCGGAGGCACACATCAACCAGATAACTCCTGCAGCATATGAGCGCCTGGCAAACCTGAGAATAGCGTTCCGATTCTTTAGTAAGGAATCGTTCAATACACTGTACACTGTGTTCGTCTGGCCCATACTGGAGTATGCAGCACCAGTTTGGAAACCACACTTGGTCAAGCACGTCAAGAAATTAAAGAAAGTAGAAAGGTTTGCAACAAGGCTAGTTCCGAAGCTCAGGGGAATGTCCTTCGAAGAAAGGTTGAGGGAGATGGGACTGACGACACTGGAAGACAGGAGGGTCAGGGAAGACATGATAACATCATAGAAAATAATGCGTGGAATAGACAAGGTGGACAGAGACAGGATGTTCCAGAGAGGGAAGACAGAAACAAGGGGTCACAGTTGGAAGCTGAAGACTCACACGAGTCACAGGGATGTTAGGAAGTACTTCTTCAGTCACAGAGTCGTCAGGAAGTGGAATAGCCTAGCAAATAATGTAGTGGAGGCAGCAACCATATATAGTTTTAAGACGAGGTAAGACAAAGCTCAGGAAGCAGAGAGAGAGAGGACCTAGTAGCGATCAGTGAAGAGGCGGGGCCAGGAGCTGAGTCTTGACCCCTGCAACCACAATCAGGTGAGTACAATTAGGTGAGTACCCATACACGCATTTACAACAGGCCTAGTGCCTAACCGATATGTGCCTAGGACAAAATGGTAACTAACATATATGTAAATAAATAAGAGATATATATATATATATATATATATATATATATATATATATATATATATATATATATATATATATATATATATATATATATATATATATATATATATATATATATATGTGTGTGTGTGTGTGCAATAAGATCACAGTAAACAGGTGATTTCAAAATATGCAAAACAACCACTCTGAAAGAATAGAGAAATTCCAAGCGCTTTCGTGACTACTCACATTATGTGATAATGTGAGTAGTCACGAAAACGCTTGGAATTTCTCTATTCTTTCAGAGTGGTTGTTTTGCATATATATATGTATATATATATATATATATATATATATATATATATATATATATATATATATATATATATATATATATATATATATATATATATATATATATATATATATATATATATATATATATATATATATATATATATATATATATATATATATATATATATATATATATATATATATATATATATATATATATATATATATATATATATACATACATATATATATATATATATATATATATATATATATATATATATATATATATATATATATATATATATATATATATATATATATATATATATATATATATATATATATATATATATATATATATATATATATATATATGCAATATGATCACAGTAAACAGGTGATGTCAGAATATGCAAAACAACCACTGTGACTTTCGTGACTTCTCTCATTATCAAGGAACATATAGTTCCTTGATAATGTGAGAAGTCACGAAAGCGCTTGAAATTTCACTCTTCTTTCAGAGTGGTTGTTTTGCATATATATATATATACATATATATATATATATATATATATATATATATATATATATATATATATATATATATATATATATATATATATATATATATTTATGTATATATCAATAACAACACTGCGGTAGCAAAGGATTCGAACCCATGTTGAACTGGCCTACCATTGTGAGCGAGAACCACATGACGCCTTAACTCAGAGGTCCACCCATTCCTAAAAGAACCAAGCACCCAGCCAAGCTAGGTGTGTTACTCTTGGTTCGAGAACATACGGAGGTGTGGGAGCTTTCAAGCTAATTTCGTTCTCATCCATTTTTGGTGTACTATCCTACGAGCAGCATATATATATATTATTGTAACCACGAACGAGTGGTATTGATCAATAACAACACTGCGCTAGCCAAAGATTCAAACCCATGTTGTTTTGGCCCCCCATTGTGAGCGAGAGCTACATGACGCCTTAACCCACAGGGCCAACCAATCCCACAAGAAAAAAACACCCAGCCAAGCTAGGTGTGTTACTCTTGGTCTGAGGACATACGGAGGTGTTCGGAGGTTTCAAGCTAATATCATTCTCATCCTTGTTTGGTGTACTAGACTATGAGCAGCATATATATATATATTACTGTAGCCACGAATGAGTGGTATTGATCAATCTTAGTGAAACGGACTGACTCTCCCACTTCAAGCAGCTGAACTAAAAGTGACTTACGGAAGTGAATGGTGTTAACGAATTAGATTAAGTAAGTTTATTTAGGTATACACAAATACAGTTACACAGAATATCATACAAAGCACCATATGTGTAAAGAGCCTAGGAAAACCCAAAAAAGTCAGAGTGACTTATTTCTAATGGGGTCCTCTTAATACCTCATTATTATACTATAAAGGAGATAATATCTTAATATAGTATACTATAGTTGAAGGTGAAGGCGGATTTTAATGTTATGCAAGGAATGTTTAGGAAGAGAAGGAAGTTCCTTAGGAAACTACAAGGACCTTAAAGGAGTGACAATGGCCCTCGCAAAACTGTTAGGCTTGATTTCCCTGCCAACACTAAGAATGAGGTCAAGTTTACATGGCTTTACGAAGCTATAATAGACAACCCGGAGAAAAGATTAAGCTTCGTCATGATGAGGACACCTATATCTTTGTCACTTATGATCAAGCATTCATAGAAAAACATACCAATCACAAATACGTTAACGTCAAACTTTCAAGTTGCCTCACCAAGGGCACCTAAAGTGCTTATTGTTATCCACAATGCCAGCAAGGACTTGGATCCTAAATTCCTGGTGTCACATCAAGTTGCAAACCCTCATCGACTTCCTAATGATCTGATATTGGCTGAGTGGACTGGCCAAGTGGCTTCATCACCGTACATCTACTCTGGTGCTGCGTTACAACACAGCAGTCGATGCTACAGGTGTCAGTGCTGGGACCACATTGCCAGGAAATGCCCATCTAAGTCACACTAGTGTACAATGTATACAAAGGCCCATCCTTCTCAATAGTGTTATGATATGCTAAAGCAGGACTTCCACCTCACCTTATTTTCTAACTCTCATGCTTCTTTCCAGGTTACATTTGGAATTTCCTTGAAGCTGTTTTGCAGTTAACCTTGTATTGTTTTCTTTGCATTCAAGACTGGAACATGTGTTCTCTGCTTTTATTGTTTATTTTCTTCACGTTTAGCATTAATGTTTCCTCTGTTTCAAAGATCTTTGAGTGGATTATCTCCATACTAGCTAGTATAGCTCCCCTCTCTAGTTTCCGTTTCCATAGTTCATCTCTCACCGAATTTCTTTTCCCATCAGTATCCCTTTCTGGAGTTCCATATCCTGTCACTACTTTCCTCCATTTTTTTCAACATTCCCATTTCCACAAGCTTCTGAAAATCTGGTACCACATCTTTACTCGTAACTTTTGGCTTTTCCTAAGTAATTCCAGCACTGTCATATATATTTTGTGTGATAAGAAGATGCAGCGGCGCTGGCTTATCTCCTCCGCTCACTCACCATCCTTTCTTGCTGAACATGTTCATGTAAAAATAAGTTATTTTTTGTTTCCTTATAATTTCACTCTACATGTTTCTGATTCTCCTTGAGAATTTCACTTTCCACAATCAATTTCCTTATTGTTAAAATGTCTAGGCAATAAGAATTCGTTACTGCGTTTTCTTTTTCTAAATGGCACTATTTCCAAAATGTAAATCCTTGGACAGGAATTATGATCATACTCTTCACTTGGTCTTCTGTTGTTTGGTGGTGAGCTATATATTACTGTCACTAAAACAGAACAAAAAGGCAAAATACCGTGGCTGGAGCAGTCTACAAATAACCCGCGTGAAGGAGATTGAAACTGAAATTAAGACACATGTGCAACATCTGGGTATCTTTATTGTAGACGTTTCGCCATCCAGTGACTTTATCAATACAAATTCCAGGACATAACTTGAAGATAGTAGCCACTGGATGGCGAAACGTCTACAATAAAGATACCCAGATGTTGCACGTGTGTCTTAATTTCATCTTGTCTGTATTTTATACCATTCTTGTACAACCTGTCAGACACTGCAACATCATGGAATCTTGATTCTAAGGACATGTACATAACCTTTACGACTACGACAACTACTACTACAACTAACCCATCTCTTTGGGAAGGATCTACTTCCACTGGGGAATCCCGCCTACCAGTGACTATGCCCTCGTCTGCTACCCGTCCCATTTCCACCTGACGTTACTATATAAGCGTCAGGCGCCTTGCTTCTGCTTCAGAATCTCCACGACTACGGTGCTCTTCGCACCTACTCCAAGGTTGAGGGACTGATTACCTCATTTTCTGTACATAGTTCTACTATCTTCAGGTTATGTCCTGGAATTTGTATTGATAAAGCCACTGGATGGCGAAACGTCTACAATAAAGATACCCAGATGTTGCACATGTGTCTTAATTTTATCTTGTCGGTATTGTATACCATTCTTGTACAACGAGATTGAAACTTATGGCAACGTATAGGATCTACTTAGAACAGTAAGTAGCCACATATTGTGTGGAGAGTTGATGGTTCAAGTTAGACCGTAACGTCGTCATAAGTTATAGTCTCCCACATGCAGGATATTTGTGTACTGTCACTATTATTTTGTCCTCTCCTCGTATTGCAAAGTTTCCTTTATAATCCCTTAAATCTGTAATCAGGTTTCCTACTTCCTGAAACTCCAGTGGGTACTGAATATTACTCCAAGTCCTTCTTTGTTTATCATTGTGTGTTTATTCGTTTGAATGTGAGAGGGCGTGTTTGCTCGCCTAGTTGCTTACCTAGATGTAGTTGCAGGGGTCGAGTCACAGCTCCTGGCCCCGCGCCTCTTCACTGATCGCTACTAGATCACTCTTCCTGCTCCATGAGCTTTATCATGCCTCTTCTTAAAGCAATGTATGGATCCTAACTCCACATCACTTCCCAGATTATTCAACTTTCTAACACCTTAGTGACTGAAGAAATACTTTCTAACATCTCTGTGATTCATCTGAGTCTTCAGTTTACAACTGTTACCCCTTGTTGCTGTATCCCATTCTGGAACATCCTGTCTCTGTCCACCTTGTCAATTCCTCTCAGTATTTTATATGTCGTTATCATATCCCTCTATTTTTCCTGTCGTCCAGTGTCGTCAGGTCGATTTCCCGTAACCTCTTCTCGTAGGACATGCCCCATAGCTCTGGGACTAGACTTGTTGAAAATCTTTGCACTTTCTCTAGTTTCCTTACACGCTTGGCTAGGTGTGGGTTCTAATGATTCCATATTGAGAAGTCGGAATGCTGCTCTTAGGTTTGCTAGGCGCCCGTATGCTGCAGCAGTTATTTGGTTGATGTGCGCCTCAGGAGATGTGCCTGGTGTTATACTCACCCCAAGATCCTTTTCCTTGAGTGAGGTAAGTAGTCTCTGGCCCCCTAGACTTACTCTGTCTGCAGTCTTCTTCTGCCTGGTTCTCGTCCGATTGAATTCTACTCATCTTCACATCATCTGCAAACAGGGACACTTCTGAGTCTATTCCTTCCGTCGTGTCGTTCACAAATACCAGAAACAGCACCGGTCCTAGGACTGACTCCTGTGGAACCCCGCTCGTCACGGGTGCCCACACTGACACCTCGCCACGTACCATGACTCGCTGTTGTCTTCCTGACAGGTATTCCCTAATTCATTTCAATGCTTTACGTTAATCCTGCCCCGCCCTTCAGCTTTTGCACTAATATCTTGTGTTGAACTGTGTCAAAAGCCTTCTTACAGTCCAAGAAAATGCAATCTACCCTCTCTCTTGTCTTACTGCTCTCACCCTGTCATACAACTCCAGTCAGTTTGAACCACAGGATTTCCTGACCCATGCTGGCAGTCACTGATAAGCTCATTCCTTTCTAGGTGCTCCACCTATCTTCTCCTCATAATCTTCTCCATGACTTTGCATACTATTCATGTCAGAGACACTGGTATATAGATTAATGCCTAGAGTCTGTCTCTTTTTAAAAACTGGGACTACATTTTCTGTATTCCATCCCACAGGTAGTCGCATTGTTTCAATAGGTGTGTTGAAGATTCTTGTTAGTGTTACACATAGGGCCTCTTCTCCCTCTCTCAGAGCCCATGGAGAGATGATGTCCGGCCCATCGCCTTTGAGATATATAGCTCGTTTAGCAGCCTCTTCACTTTTTCCTCGGTTGTATGTATTGTGTCTTTCTGGAGTCCCTTCTGTCTGCTCTGTGAACACTTCTTTGAATCTCATGTGTGTTTTTACGTGTGTGTGAGAGTGTGTGTGTGTATGTGTACTCACCTAGTTGAGGTCGCAGGGGTCGAGTCCCAGCTCCTGACCCCGCCTCTTCACTGGTCGCTACTAGGTCACTCTCCCTGAACCGTGAGCTTTATCATACCTCTGCTTAAAGCTATGTATGGATCCTGCCTCCATTACATAGCTTCCCAAACTACTCCACTTCCTGGCTACTCTGTGGCTGAAGAAATACTTCCTAACATCCCTGTGATTCACCTGTGTCTTTGACTTCCATCTGTGTCCCCTTGTTTTTGTGTCCCATCTCTGGAACATCCTGTCTTTGTCCACCTTGTCAATTCCTCTCAGTATTTTGTATGTCGTTATCATGTCCCCCCTATCTCTCCTGTCCTCCAGTGTCGTCAGGTCGATTTCCCTTAACCTTTCCTCGTAGGACATACCCCTTAGCTCTGGGACTAGTCTTACTGCAAACCTTTGCACTTTCTCTAGTTTCTTTACGTGCTTGGCTAGGTGTGGATTCCAAACTGGTGCCGCATACTCCAATATGGGTCTAACGTACACGGTGTACAAGA
>NC_091299.1:47428124-47460624 GCF_038502225.1 Cherax quadricarinatus | reverse complement strand
GGAATCCAGGTGATTTGCAATCCTGCTTCTTAGCACTCTCTCAAAGATTTTTATGATGTGGGGCGTCAGAGCTATTGGTCTATAGTTCTTAGCTAATGCTTTGCTGCCACCTTTATGGAGTGGGCCTATATCCGTTGTTTTAAGTGACTGTGGAATTTCACCCATGTCCAAGATCACGAGAGGGGTTTCTTGCAGTTCTTAATGAAAACAGAGTTCCACGAGTCTGGGCCCGGGGCTGAGTGCATAGGCATGTTGTAAATGGCTTTTTCGAAATCTATCGGAGTTAGGGTAATGTCGGAAATCTTTCATACATTTATGGAGTTTTGAGGCTCATTCATGAAGAAATCATTTGGGTCTTCGATCCTCAGACCGATTAGTGGTTCACTAAACACAGAGTCGTACTGGGATTTCAATATTTCACTCATTTCCTTGTTGTCATCTGTGTAAGTCCCATCCTGTCTGAGTAAGGGCCCGATACCAGATGTGGTATTTGCCTTGTTTTTGGCATATGGAAAGAAATATTTTGAATTTCTTTCAATTTCACTAATAGCTTTAAGCTCCTCCTGCCTCTCCTGGTTCCTGTAAGAGTCATTTAACTTAAGTTCGATAGTTTCCACTTCCCTGGTCAGCGCCTCCTTTCGTGTATCAGATATTCTAGCACTCCTGAGGAGCTCAGTGACTCTTCGTCGTCTTCTGTAGAGGGAGCGTCTTTCTCTCTCCAGTTTACTGGAGTGTGTGTGTGTGTGTGTGTGTGTGTGTGTGTGTGTGTGTGTGTGTGTGTGTGTGTGTGTGTGTGTGTGTGTGTGTGTGTGTGTGTGTGTGAGTGTGTGTGTGTGTGTGTGTGTGTGTGTGTGTGTGTGTGTGTGTGTACTCACCTAATTGTGGTTGCAGGGGTCGATACTCAGCTCCTGTGTGTGTGTGTGTGTGTGTGTGTTTGTTTGTGTGTGTGTGTGTGTGTGTGTGTGTGTGTGTGTGTGTGTGTGTGTGTGTGTGTGTGTGTATGTGTGTGTGTGTGTGTGTGTGTTTGTTTGTGTGTGTGTGTGTGTGTGTGTGTGTGTGTGTGTGTGTGTGTGTGTGTGTGTGTGTGTGTCTGTGTGTGTGTGTGTGTACTCACCTAATTGTGGTTGCAGGGGTCGAGACTCAGCTCCTGGGCCCCGCCTCTTCACTGATCGCTACTAGGTCCTCTCTCTCTCTGCTTTCTGAGCTTTTTCATACCTCGTCTTACAGCTATGTATGGTTCCTGCCTCCACTACATCACTTGCTAGACTTCAATTTCCTGGCAATTCTGCGGCTGAAGAAGTTCTTCTTTTTAACATCCCTGTGACTCGTCTGAGTCTTCAGCTTCCAATTGTGACCCCTTGTTTCTGTGTTCCCTCTCTGGAACATCCTGTCTCTGCCCACCTTATCTATTCCACGCAGTATTTTGTAGGTCGTTATCATGTCTCCCCTGACCCTCCTGTCCTCCAGCGACGTCAGGCCGATTTCTCTCAACCTTTCTTCGTAGGACATCCCCCTGAACTCCGGAACTACCCTTGTTGCAAACCTTTGCACTTTCACTAGTTTCTTGACGTGTTTGACCAGGTTTGGGTTTGAAACTGGTGCTGCATACTCCAGTATGGGCCTGACGTACACAATGTACAGTATCTTGAACGATTCCTTACTAAGGTAACGGAACGCTATTCTCAGGTTTGCCAGGCGCCCATATGCTGCATTTATCTGGTTGATGTGTGTGTGTGTGTGTGTGTGTGTGTGTGTGTGTGTGTGTGTGAGTGTGTGTGTGTGTGTGTGTGTGTGTGTGTGTGTGTATGTGTGTGTGTGTGTTTGTGTGAATGTGTGTGAATGTGAGTGTGTTTGTGTAGGTACAAATTTGTAATTACATATTTGTTTATGCTCACCTATTTGTGATTGCATGGGTTGAGTTATAGCTCCAGGCCCCGCCTCTCCGCTATTTACTAAAAGGTCCACTGTCTCCCTCCTCCAAGAAAATTATGATTCCTCTACTTAAGAAATGAAGGCAGGTCCCACCGAGACTCGAACTCGGATTGTTGGATTCAGAGTCCAAAGTGCTAACCATTACACCATGAGACCTCTGTGGGTATGAGTATGTACTCGCCTATTTGTACTCACCAATTTGTGGATGCAGAGGTCGATTCATAGCTCCTGGCCCCATTTCTTCACTGACCGTTACTAGGTCCTCTCTCTCCCTGCTCCATGAGCTTTATCAAACCTCGTCTTAAAACTATGTATTGTTCCTGCCATCATTACTTCACTTCTAGGACTATTCCACTTCCTGACAACTCTATGACTCCAGAAATACTTCCTAACGTCCCTCTGACTCATCCGAGTCTTCAACTTACAGTTGACACTCCTTGTTTCTGTGTCCATTTCTGGAACACCACGTGTCTGTCCACTTTGTCAATTCCTCACAGTATTTTATGTGGTTATCATGTCTTCCCTAACCCTCCTGTCCCCCAATGTCGTCACGACGATTTCCCTTAACCTTTCTTCGTAGGACATTTCCCATAGCTCTGGGATTAGTCTTGTTCCAAACCTTTGCACTTTCTCTAATTTCTTGGCGTGCTTGACCAGGTGTGGGTAACAAACTGGTGCTACATACTCCATTAAGGGCCTGACGTATACGGTGTACAGTGTCATGAACGATTCCTCAATGAGGTATCGGAACACTATTCTTAGGTTTGCCAGGCGCCCATATGTTGCAGCAGTTATCTGGTTGATGTGTGCTTCCGAAGACATGCTCGGTGTTATGCTCACCCCAAGATCTTTCTCCATGAATGAGATTTGCAGTCATTGTCCACCTAGCCTATATGTTGTCTGCGGTCTTCTTTGCCCTTCCCCAGTCTTCATGACTTTTCATTTGGAGAGGTTGAATTCGAGAAGCCAGTTGCTGGACCACGTGTCTAGCCTGTCCAGGTCTATTTGTAGTCCTGCCTGATCCTCATCTGATTTAATTCTCCTCATTAACTTCACATCATGGGCGAACAGGGACACTTCAGAGTCTATCCCTTCCATCATGTCATTCACATATACCAAAAATATCACTGGTCCTAGTACTGACCCCTGTGGGACCCCTCTCGTCACAGGCGCCCACTGTGATACCTCACGTACCGTGACTCGTTGTTGCTTCCCTGTCAGGTATTCTCTGATTCGCTGCAGTTCCCTTCTTGTTATACGTGCCTGATCCTCCAGCTTCTGCACTAATCTCTTTTGAGGAACTGTGTCGAAGGCCTTCCTGCAGTCAAGGAAAATGCAATCATCCCACCACTCTCTCTCATGTCTTACTTCTGTTGCTTTGTCATAAAACTCCAGAAGGTTTGTGACCCAGGATTTGTGTGTGTGTGTGTACTCACTTAATTCTGGTTGCAGGGGTCGAGACTCAGCTCCTGGTCACTGTGCGTGTGTGTGTGTGTGTGTGTGTGTGTGTGTGTGTGTGTGTGTGTGTGTGTGTGTGTGTGTGTGTGTGTGTGTGTGTATGTGTGTGTGGGTGGGTGTGTGTTGTGTGTGTGTGTGTGTGTGTGTGTGTGTGTGTGTGTGTGTGTGTGTGTGTGTGTGTGTGTGTGTGTGTATGTGTGTGTGTGTGTGTGTGTGTGTGTGTGTGTGTGTGTATGTATGTGAGTGTTTATATGTGTGCGAATATGGGTGTATGTATGTGTGTATGTGTGAGTGTGTGAGTGTGCGTGTGTGTGTATGTGTATTTACCTAGTTGTACTCACCTTGTTGTGGTTGCAGGGGGTGATTCACAGTTCGTGACCCCACGTCTTCACTGGTCGCTACTAGGTCACTCCTGCTCCATGAGCTTTATCATACTTCTCCTTAAGTCCTCCCTCCACTACATCATTTCTCGGAATATTCCACTTCCTGACAACTCTGTCACTGAAGAAGTACTTCCTAACATCCCTGTGATTCATCAGAATCTTCAAATTCCAACTGTGACCCCTTGTCGCTGTATCCCATCCTGGAACATCTTGTCTCTGTCCACCTTGTCAAATCTTCTCAGTATTTTATATGTCGTTATCATATTCCCCCTATCTCTCATGTCTTCCAGAGTCGTCAGGTCGATTTCGCATAACCTCTCCTCGTAGGACATACCCCTTAGATCCGGAACAAGTCTTGTTGCAAACCTTTGCACTTCCCCTAGTTTCCTTACGTGCTTGGCTAGTTGTGGGTTTCAAATTGCTTACTCCAATACAGCCTAACATACACAGTGTACAGAGTCCTGAATGATTCCTTATTAAGATGTTGGAATGCTGTTCTTAGGTTTGCTAGGCGCCCGTCAGCTGCAGCAATTATTTGGTTGATGTGCGCCTCAGGAGATGTGCCCGGTGTTATACTCACCCGAAGATCCTTTTCCTTGTGTGGTGTTTGTAGTCTCTGGCTCCCTAGACTGTACTCCGTCTGATCTCTTCTTTGCCCTTCCCCAATCTTCATAACTTTACACTTGGAGAGGTTGAACTCCGGAAGCCAGTTGCTAGACCAGGCCTGCAGCCTGTCCTGATCCCTTTGTAGTTCTGCCTGGTCCTCGTCCAATTGAATTCTTCTTATCAACTTCACATCATCTGCAAACAGGGACACTTCTTAGTCTATTCATTCGACCATGTCATTCACAAATACCAGAAACAGCACAACGGTCCTAGGACTGACCGCTGTGGAACCCCGCTCGTAACAGGCGCCCACTCTGACACCTCACCACATACCATGACTCACTGTCTTCCTGACAGGTATTCTCTGATGCGTTGCAGTGACTTTCCTCTTATCCCTTCCTGGTCGTCCAGCTTTTCAGCTAAGCTCGTGTGTGGAACTGTCTCAAACGCCTGCATACTGTCCAAGAAAAGGCAATCTACCCACCCCTCTCTCTCTTGTCTCACTGCTGTCACCCTGTCATATTACTCCAGTAGGTTTGTGATACAGGGTTTCCCGTCCCTGAAACTGTGCTGACTGTCGTTGAGAAGCCTTCTCCATGCCTTTGCATACTATACATGTCAGTGACACTGGTCTTTAGTTTAATGCTTCGTGTCTGTCTCCTTTTTAAAAAATTGGGACAACATTTTCTATTTTCCATACCTCAGATAGTCGCCCTGTTTCGACAGCTATGTTGAAGCTTGTTGTTAGTGGTACACAAAGCACCTCTGCTCTCTCTCTCAGGACCAATGGAGAGATGTCATCCAGCCCCATCACCTTAAGGTATCGAGCTCACTTAGTAGCCTCTTCACTTCATCCTCGGTTGTATGTATTGTGTCCCACACTTGATGATGTTCTCCACCTCTCTGTATTTCTGGAGTCCCTTCTGTCTCCTCTGTGAACACTTTCTTGCATATTGTTGTCACATATTCCATTATCTCGTTTACTGACTTTACTGCCAGTTCTCTGTCCCAGTGAGCCCCATGCAGGAATTCTTCATACCTGTGAAGTCCCCTCTCTTCTAGTAACTCTACTATGTATTCGAAGCTCAGAACCACATGATCACTGACCCCGAGGGGTCTTTCATACGTGATGGCCTCAGTATCTGCTCTACTCAAGATGAATACTAGATCCAATCTTGCTGGTTCATCCACTCCTCTCTCTCTGGTAGTGTCCTTTACATGTTTGTACATGAGGTTTTCCAGTACTGCCTCCATCATCTTAGCCCTCCAGGTTTCAGGGCCCTTATGTGACTCCAGGTTCTTCCAGTTGATTTCCTTGTGGTTGAAGTCAACCATAAACAGTTTACCTGGCATTTACCTGGAGTTTACCTGGAGAGAGTTCCGGGGGCCAACGCCCCCGCGGCCCGGTCTGTGACCAGGCCTCCTGGTGGATCAGAGCCTGATCAACCAGGCTGTTACTGCTGGCTGCACGCAATCCAACGTATGAGCCACAGCCCGGCTGGTCAGGTGCCGACTTTAGGTGCTTGTCCAGTGCCAGCTTGAAGACTGCCAGGGGTCTATTGGTGATCCCCGTTATGTATGCTGGGAGGCAGTTGAACAGTCTCGGGCCCCTGACACTTATTGTATTGTCTCTTAACGTGCTAGTGACACCCCTGCTTTTCATTGGGGGGATGTTGCATCGTCTGCCAAGTCTTCTGCTTTCGTTGCGAGTGATTTTCGTGTGCAAGTTCGGTACTAGTCCCTCTAGGATTTTCCAGGTGTATATAATCATGTATCTCTCCCGCCTGCGTTCCAGGGAATACAGGTTCAGTAATTGAGGCGTTTTATCTCCGTTAAGCGCGCCGTGAAGGTTCTCTGTACATTTTCTAGGTCAGCAATTTCACCTGCCTTGAAAGGTGCTGTTAGTGTGCAGTAATATTCCAGCCTAGATAGAACAAGCGACCTGAAGAGTGTCATCATGAGCTTGGCATCCCTAGTTTTGAAGGTTCTCATTATCCATCCTGTCATTTTTCTAGCAGCTGCGATTGATACAATGTTATGGTCTTTGAAGGTGAGATCCTCCGACATGATCTCTCCCAGGTCTTTGATGTTGGTTTTTCACTCTATTTTTGTGGCCGGAATTTGTTTTGTACTCTGATGAAGTTTTAATTTCCTCGTTTTTACCATATCGGAGTAATTGAAATTTCTCATCGTTGAACTTCATATTGTTTTCTGCAGCCCATCGAAAGATTTGGTTGATGTCCGCCTGGAGCCTTGCAGTGTCTGCAATGGAAGACACTGTCATGCAGATTCGGGTGTCATCTGCAAACGAAGACACGGTGCTGTGGCTGACATCCTTGTCTATGTCAGATCTGAGGATGAAAAACAAGATGGGAGCGAGTAGCTTCACCCTGCTCACATTAGTCCTTCTGACTATTTCAGCCAGTGTGTTAGCCATCGTTTTATTATTCTTATCATATTATTGCCTTGGCCTCCTGCTGTTCTGTGGTGGGTTACACATCATTTGCAATTACCAGCTTGGGACCTCCAGACCGAAGTGTTTCTATTATGTAGTCTCTTGCTTCTCCTCAGTCTCCTCTTTCCAGCTCATCAAAATCCCATCGCTTTTTAATGAGCAGTGCCACTCCTCCACCCCCTCTGTTCCCTCTGTCTATCCTCAGGTTCTGATATACTCTTGGAAAGATGGCATTTGTTATCATTCCTGTGAGCTTGGTTTCTGTGAGAGCTATGATGTCCGGTAATGCCTCTTTGACTCTTCCGTGCCACTTATTCGTTATTCCATCAGCCTTGGTGTACCATACATTCAATTTCTTCCCCAACACTGTGTTCTGGGAACTCTGTGAGCTTGGGGGACCTGGAAGTGTCCTGTGGGATACTACAGCGTATTTTGGGAGTGGGATTGTAAATGTGGATTTTGATTTGTGTTGGGTTAGCATATTTGGTTATGGGGTTCTCAGGGTGGCTCTGTGTGTGCTTGCACTTGTTGCTCTGCCCTGCTCTGGTTGCCCTCTGCTGATTCTGTCCTAGTGTCTCTGCCTAGCCCCTTTCACTTCTGTGTCTTCTCCCTCAGCTGCTGTCGTTCAAATATTGTTCTGTCTCAGTCTTGGAACACCCTCTTGAATGTTGATGATTCCTTCAGCTGTGGTTTCTCTTTCAGGATCCTGTTTTGCAGTTTCTGTCATGAAAATCAGCTTGACAGGCCGATTTCTCCCCCTTCTCAGTCATGTCCTTCTCTCCCATTTCTTTGATAATGTTTTCAATCTCCTGTTTTTCTTCCTGCCATCTTTCAATGTGTGACCTCCCCTCGTTCTCCTGAAGCCCATGAATAAACACTGACTTCTCCCTCTCCTCCTCCCAATGCCTTTCCCACAGTGTCTCTTGGTCCTGTTTGTACATGGCCATTGCTTCCCTGTATGTGCTAGTGTGTGTGCATAAGAACACAACATAAGAAGGAACACTGCAACATACCTGCTGATCCATGTGAAGCAGGTCCATGCCACCCCCGGGCCCAGAACAATAACAACCTAGTCAGGTAACTTCCACTCAAGGAAGGAGCATGGCACCAGACCTAGTAGCCCAAACTAGCCAGGTCCAACTCACACCCACTCACATATTTATCCAACCTATTTTTAAAGCTACACAAGGTCTTAGCTTCTATGACGGTACTCGAGAGTTTGTTCCACTCATCCACAACTCTATTACCAAATCAGTCCTTTCCTATGTTCTTCCTGAATCTGAACTTTTCCAACTTGAAACCATTGCTGCGAGTCCTGTCTTGGCTGGATATTTTCAGCACGCTATTTACATCCCCTTTATTTATTCCTGTTTTCCATTTATACACCTCAATCATATCCCTCCTAATTCTATGCCTTTCTAGAGAGTGTAATTCAGGGCCCTCAGTCTATCCTCATAGGGAAGATTTCTGATACATGGGATCAACTTTGTCATCCACCTCTGTATGTTTTCCAGTGCATTTATATCCATTCTGTAATATGGTGACCAGATGTTGAGAAATGGTTTACCAGCTAAGGTTAAAGTTTAAATATAGGGAAAACTTATCTGATAAGACAGCTATCGCCCACACAGCCGCCCCTGCAGGCGAGGTCTTGAGAAGCTGTCTTGACTACTTCTCAATGGGCTGAAATAAAGTATATTAGGTATGATTATAAATTACCCCTAGGGGGTGTTATGTCAGCATATTTCATTCACTGATTGCTGACAAACTTACGTGTGTGGACTCAAAAGTCAGCAGCTCAGTGCCGACTATAGGTTGATTACAAACTCCTTGTGACACAAGAACTGCACAGTCCCCCGTACTACAAGAAATCTGCAACCCACCTTGCTCTTGTAGCTGTGGTGTTTTTTTACACCCTTGACAGATATCGGTGACTTGATAGAAGCTGTAGTGTCCTTGGATGTCCACGTCTTCCATAGTCTAGGAATACGCACACTGGTACACTATGTTCCACAAGGTTTGTCTTTATTGTTCACAATCTTATCACTAAAGAAGCTGATCACACTTCTCTGTAAGTGTTTATCGTGTTTTGTGAGACACTTTGTTCACACTAACGCACAGATCAGTGTTCTTTGTTGGTTATCCTGACGTCAGTGTGACTCCCAGTAGGGTGAAAAGTAATCTGACCTCACAGCATCCTACGCCACTGCAATGCCCCTGGAACATGAAAGAAAAGCTGACCTAGTAGTATTTGCTTCCTTGCCAAACTTCCTCCATGAAGTAAAGCAGAATGCTTGATTTTGCTGTCTTAAGCATAGACAACAATGTACACTATCTTTACCATGGTAATAAAGTGGGAGAAGGATTTTCCTTAATTATCCTGCTAAGGTAAGAGATGGACTGTCGCTTATTAAACTACACTTTGCAACCCTGGACTCTTGCAAGGAGCGTCGGTCGCTTGACCACGTCGTATACTCGTACTGCATCTGGGATCAATTACTTGCTGTAGCAGTAAAGAAGATATTTGCCCTTCTGAGAGGGCTGAAAGGGGCTGAAAGGGGCTGAAGGGGGCTGATACCCCCCTCCTGGAGAAAGTTTCTCCACACCAAAAACGGTGCAGCATAATCTAAATGAGGCCTAACCAATGATATACAGAGTTGAAGAAAAACCTGTGGACTTCTATTATTTATACATTTTGATATGAAGCCAAGAATTCTGTTAGCTTTATTGTGAACACTTATGCACTGTTGTCTTGGTTTCAGATTACTGCTAACCAGAACTCCTAAATCTTTTTCACTATTCAGTTTATAAGTGGCATGGTTATTGTCTTGTCCAACATTTAGTAAGGTTTGATGTAAAGAGAGAATGTTAAATTCATTTTGGTTACGAAGAATTGAGCTTTTTATGAAACTTTTATAAATAAAACCATTAAAATATCTTCAAGGAAAATAACACATAACTGCACAATATTTACTAAGCGTGTTCCAGTGATTCCTGAAACTGATAATTTTTTATCACTGACGGCCAGCAAGCAAATGGAAGCAACGGCTTCATTATGCTCGGGAAAAACTCATTGTATTTTAAATATATTTTTGCAAGCAAACTAGGTACCCAAGAACCATTTTTATTTTCATATTACTTTATAATTCAAATTCAAATAGCATCTGCTTGCTCAAACGGCTGATTACAAAAAAAAAATATAATTTTATTCTCCATTTTTTTTTTATTAGTTGATCTGTGAAATAAAGTTTCTAATTTTATGAAACTACCCAAGACAATAGTAACGACAAGGATGATTTTTATTTTTTGGGTAGTATTATATTTCTCTGGACTCTTACAGCACCATCGACCTCTTATCTACAGTCATACATAATCATAAGTTTTGAAGCTACAAAAGGATCGTTCAATTATTTAGATTTATGCATTTTTTGTTGATGCTTAGGTTAAGCTTTGACTTGATGATTTTGTTCGACACGTCTGCCTGACCTGGTATGTTAATACAATATTTTCTGTACAAATTTGTGTTTGTGTGTGTACTCACCTATTTGTGGTTGCAGGGGTCGAGTCACAGCTCCTGGCCCCGCCTCTTCGCTGATTGCTACTAGGTCCTCTCTCTCCCTGCCCCATGAGCTCTATCATTCCTCGCCTTAAAACTATGTATGGTTCCTGCCACCACCACATCACTTTCTAGGCTATTCCATGGCCTGACTACTCTATGACTGAAGAAATACTTCCTAACATCCCTTTGATTCATCTGAGTCTTCAACTTCCAATTGTGACCTCTTGTGTCTGTGTCCCATCTCTGGAACATCCCGTCTTTGTCCACCTCGTCTATTCCGCACAGTATTTTATATGTCGTTATCATGTCTCCCCTGACCCTCCTGGCCTCCAGTGTCGTCAGGCCGATTTCCCTCAACCTTTCTTCATAGGACAATCCCCGTAGCTCTGGGACAAGTCTTGTTGCAAACTTTTGCACTTTCTCTAATTTCTTGACGTGCTTGACTAGGTGTGGATTCCAAACTGGTGCTGCATACTCCAGTATAGGCCTGACGTAGATGGTATACAGAGTCTTAAACGAATCCTTACTGAGGTATCGGAACGCTATCCGAAGGTTTGCCAGGCGCCCGTATGCTGCAGCAGTTATCTGATTGATGTGCGCCTCAGGAGATATGCTCGGTGTTATACTCACCCCCAGATCTTTTTCCTTGAGTGAGGTTTGCAGTCTTTGGCCATCTAAACTATATTGTGTCTGCGGTCTTCTTTGCCCTTCCCCAATCTTCATGACTTTGCATTTGGCAGGGTTAAATTCAAGGAGCCAGTTGCTGGACCAGGCTTGTAGCCTGTCCAGGTCTCTTTGTAGTCCTGCCTGATCCTCGTCCGATTCGATTCTTCTCATTAACTTCACATCATCTGCAAACAAGGACACTTCTGAGTCTATCCCTTCCGTTATGTCGTTCACGTATACCAAGAACAGCACAGGTCCTAGGACTGACCCCTGTGGAACCCCGCTTGTCACAGGCGCCCACTCTGACACCTCGTCGCGTACCATGACTCGTTGTTGCCTCCCTGTCAGATATTCTCTGATCCATTGCAGTGCCTTTCCTGTTATGTGTGCCTGGTCCTCTAGCTTTTGCAGTAACCTCTTGTGAGGAACTGTGTCGAAGGCCTTCTTGCAGTCCAAAAATGCGCAGTTGATCCACCCCTCTCTCTCTTGTCTTACTTCTGTCACCTTGTCATAAAACTCTAGTAGGTTTGTGACACAGGATTTTCCTTCCCTGAAACCGTGCTGGTTGTAAATTATACACTCGTTTCTTTCCAGGTGCCCCACCACTCTCCTCCTGATGATCTTCCCCATGACCTTGCATACTATACACGTTAGTGATACAGGTCTGTAGTTTAGTGCCTCATGTCTGTATCCCTTTTTAAAAATTGGGACTACATTTGCCATTTTCCATACCTCAGGGAGTTGCCCAGTTTCAAATGATGTGTTGAAGATCTTTGTTAATGGCTCACACAATATCTCTGCTCCCTCTTTAAGGACCCATGGAGAGATGTTGTCTGGTCCCACCGCCTTTGAGGTGTCAAGTTCGCATAGCAGCTTCTTCACCTCCTCCTTGGTTATATGTACCTCATCCAGCACTTGCTGGTGTGCCCCCCTGTTCTGATTTCTTGGAGTCCTACTGGTTTCCACTGTAAATACCTCTTTAAATCTTGTGTTGAGCTCCTGACATACCTCTCGGTCGTTTCTTGTGAATTCCCCATCACCCTTCCTCAGTCTGATTACCTGGTCCTTGACTGTTGTTTTCCTCCTGATGTGGCTGTACAACAGCTTCGGGTCAGTCTTTACTTTTGATGCTATGTCATTTTCATATTGTCTCTGAGCCTCCCTTCTTATCTGTGCATATTCGTTTCTGGCTCTTCGGCTGATTTCTTTATTTTCCTGAGTTCTCTGTCTTCTGTACCTTTTCCATTCTCTAGTACACCTAGTTTTTGCCTCCCTACACCTTTGGGTGAACCAAGGACTCGTTCTGTTCTTCCCATTATTTCTGTTTCCCTTGGGAACAAACCTCTCCTCTGCCTCCTTGCATTTTGTTGCTACATAGTCCATCTTTCTTGTACTGGTTTTCCTGTCAGTTCCCTCTCCCACTGAATGTCTTGAAGGAAGTTCCTCATGCCTGAGTAGTTCCCCCTTTTGTAGTTTGGTTTTTCCCAGCCTATTCCTGCTACTCTCTCCACTTGGAGCTCAACTATGTAGTCGAAGCACAGAACCACATGATCACTAGCTCCCAGGGGCCTTTCATACATGATACCCTCGATGTCCGAACTACTCATGGTGAATACAAGGTCCAACCTTGCTGGTTCATCCTCTCCTCTCTATCTGGTAGTGTCTCTAACATGTTGATGCATGAGGTTCTCCAGTACCACATCCATCATCTTGGCTCTCCATGTTTCGGGACCCCCATGGGGCTCTAGGTTTTCCCAGTCAATCTCCTTGTGATTGAAATCACCCATAACTAGTAACTTTGCTCCCCCCATGTGTGCTCTCCTGGCCACCTCGGCTAGTGTGTCGATCATTGCTCTGTTGCTCTCATCGTATTCTTCTCTTGGCCTCCTGCAGTTCTGTGGTGGGTTGTACATTACTGCAATTATCACCTTATGTCCCTCAGACTGGATTGTTCCTACTAAGTAGTCCCTTTCACCCATGCCATCCATTCCTTCCATTTTCTCAAAACCCCACTGGTTTTTAATGAACAGTGCAACTCCTCCTCCCCCTCTCCTCCCTCTGTCTTTCCTGAGGATTTGATATCCGGATGGGAAGATTGAATCTGTTATTATTCTGGTGAGTTTTGTTTCTGTGAGTGCTATTATGTCTGGGGATGTCTCTTTGATTCTTTCGTGCCACTCCTCATACTTGTTTGTTATTCCATCTGCATTTGTATACCACACCTTCAACTTCTTTTCTAAGACTGTGGTCTGGGAAGTATATTGGGGTTGGGGAAGTGGGAGACCTGGTAAGGAACTATGGGTTGTTGCTGTGGGGGTGAAGTTTGTAATGTAGTGGGTGGGGGCATTGGATGTGGCATGGGTGTTTTGATTTAGAGTGTTTGGTTGCACTGGGGTTGACCTGGTTGGGAGGCTTCTATAGAAAGTTGTGAGGGAGGCTGTATTTGATCTTCTTCCTGGGTCTGGGATCTCCTGTCTGTCTTCTCCATCCCCTCTCTTTCCTCCTTTCGCCTTTATACCATCTCTCTCAGTTTATTCCTTTCTTCTTGTGTTCTGTCGCGGTCGAGATACACCTTCCTGTATGCCGTCATGTCCCTAAATCGTGCTTTCTCCTGCAGGATCCTCTGTGTGTGTGTGTGTGTGTGTGTGTGTGTGTGTGTGTGTGTGTGTGTGTGTGTGTGTGTGTGTGTGTGTGTGTGTGTGTGTGTGTGTGTGTGCTTGTGTGTGCGTGTGTGTGTGCGTGCGTGCGTTTGTATCTGTGTGTGTCTGTGTGTGTATGTGTGTGTGTAGTCACCTAATTGTACTGACCCAATTGTAGTTGCAGGAGTCGAGACATAACTCCTGACCCAGCCTCTTCACTATCCGCTACTAGGTCGACTCTCTCCCTGCTCCACGAGATCGTACCTCTTCTTAAAGCTGTGTATGGAGCTTGCTTCTTCTACTTCACTCTCTGGGCTGTTCCACTTCCTTACAACTCTATGACTGAAGAAATACTTCCTAACATCCCTGTGACTCATCTGAGTCTTCAGCATCGAATTGGGACCTCTTGTTGCTGTGTTCCATATCTGCAACATCCTGTCTCTGTCCCCCTTGTCAGTTCCTCTCAGTATTTTGTATGTCGTTATCATGTATATCTCTCTCCTTGTCGTCAGGTCGGTTTCCCCTAACCTCTCCTCGTAGAACATGCCCCTTAGATCTGGGACTAGTCTCTCTGCACAACTTTTCACTTTCTCTAATTTCTTGACGTGCTTGACCAGGTGTGAGTTCGGAACTGGTGCTGCTTACTCCAGTATGAGCCAGACGTATACTGTGTACAGGGTCCTGAACGATTCTTTACTGAGGTGTTGGAACACTGTTCTTATGTTTGCTAGTCGCCATATGCTTGATGTGCACCTCAAAAGATGTGCTCGGTAATATGCTCACCCCAAGATGCTTTTCCTTGAGTTAGGTTTGAAGTGGAAACAAACATATAAGCAGTTCAATGTGATCCTTTATTGACAACGTTTCGCCCACCCAGTGGGCTTTTTCAAGTCACAAACTGGGTGGGCGAAACGTTGTTAATAAAGGATCACATTAAACTGCATATGTGTTTATGTTTCCATTGTGTCGGTATTTTATACCATTTATTTTCATAGGTTTGAAGTCTTTGGCCCCCTGGACTGTATTCTGTCTGCGGTCTTCTTTGCTTTTCCCCGATCATCAAGACTTTGCACTGGTGGGGTTAAACTCTAGGAGCTAGATGTTGGACCAGGCTTGCAACCTGTCCGCATCCTTTTGTATTCGCGCCTGATCCTCGTCTGATTGAATTCTCCTCATTAGCTTCACATCGTCTGCAAACAGGGGCACCTCTGAGTCTATCCCTTCTGTCATGTCATTCACATATACAAAAAATAGCACCAGTCTTAGGATCGAACGCTGTGGAACCCCGCTCATCACAGGCACCCAGTCTGACACCTCATTGCATACCATAACTCAATGTTGCCCTCCTGTCAGTTATTCTCTGATCTATTGTAGTGTCTTCCCTGTTATACCTGTATGGTCCTCCAGCTTTTGCACTAATCTCTTGTGTGTATTTGTGTCAAAACCCTTCTTACATTCCAAGAAAATGCAGTCTACCCACCCCTCTCTATCTTGCCTTACCGCCGTCACCTTGTTATAGAACTCATGTATGTTTGTCATACAGGATTTCTTTTCCCTGAAACCGTGCTGTTTGTCGTGAATAAGCTCATTCCTTTCTAGGTACTCCACTACTCTTCTGATAATCTTCTCCATGACTTTTACATACTATACATGTCAGTGACACTGGTCTGTAGTTTAGTGCTGTGTGTCTGTCTCTTGTCGTAAAACCTTGGACTACATTTACTGTCTTCCACACCTCAGGCAGTCGCCCTGTTCTATAGATATGTTGAAGATTGTTGTTAGTGTTCCCACTCTCAGGACCCAGAAAGAGATGTTATCTGGCTCCATCAACTTTGAGGTATCTAGCTCACTCAGCAGCCTCTTTACCTCCTCCTTGGTTGTATGAAATGTGTCCAGCACTTGATGGTGTACCCCAGCACTCCGGCTCTCTGGAGTCCTTTCTGTTTCCACTGTAAATACTTCTTTAAATCTCTTCATGAGCTCTTCACATACTTCTCGGTCGTTTCATGCTACCTCCCCTCCTTCCTTCTTCAGCCTGATTACCTGGTCTTTGACTTTTGTTTTCCCCCGTGATGTGACTGTTCATCAGTTTCAGGTGAGACTTGACTTTTGCTGCTATGTTATTTTCATAATGTAACTTGGTCTCCCTCCTTATCTGTGCATATTTGTTTCTGGCTCTTCGACTAATCTCCTCATTTTCTTGGGTCCTTTGTCTTCTGTACTTCTTCCATTCTCTAGCGCACTTAATTTCGGTCTCTCTACACCTTGGGTGAACTAAGGGTTCGTTCTGGCCTTCTCATTATTTCTTTTGCCTTTGAGTATGAACGTCTCTGTTTCCTTGCATATTGTTGTCACATATTCCCTCATATTATTTACTTATTTTCAGGTCAATTCTCTTTCCCGCTGAACCTTGTGTAAGAAGTTCCTAATGCCTTTGTAGTCACTTCTTTTATAGTTTACCGTTATTCTTCCTGTTCTTCCTACCTCTCTCTCCAATTGTAACTCGACTATGTATTGAAAGCTCATGACAACGTGATCACTAGTTACGAGGGGCCTTTCATATGTGATATCCTCAGTAACTGAACTACTCATGGTGAATACAAGTTGCGGTCTTGCTTGATCGTCCTCTTCTCTCTTTCTCTCTCTGGTAGTGTTGATGCATGAGGTTTTCCAGTGCCACCTCCATCATTTTAACCATCCATGTTTCTGGGCCCCCATGAGGCTCCAGGTTTTCCCGGTCAATTTCCTTGTGACTGAATTTACCCTTGTGATTGAATTTACCAGTAACTTTGACCTGCCTACCTGGGCCTTCTTACCACTTTAGCCAGTGTATCGACCATGTCTCTGTTACTCTCATCATGTCGTGGCCTCCTCCTAGTCTGCAATCATCTTGCCATCTCCTCAAAGTTCCATTGATTTTTAATGAGCAGTACAATGCCTCCACCCCTTCTACTCCCTCTATCTTTCCTCAGGATCTGATATTTGATCGGAAAGATGGCATCTGTTATCATTCCTGTGAGCTTGGTTTCCGTGAGAGCTATAATGTCTGGTGATGCCTCTGTGATTTTTTTTGTGCCACTACTCCTAGTTATTCCTTATTTCTTAAGCAATGGTGTACCAAACCTTCATTGTCCTTTCCAGCACTGTATTCTGGGAAGGTTTGTTGGGGTGAGGGAGTGGGAAACCTGGCTGTGTGCTGTGGGGCTCTACTGCATAGAGTGAGGTGGGGGCTGTGAGTGTTGAGTGTGGTTTGTTTTGGGATAATGTGTTTGCTTGTGGGGATCTGAGGGTTATTCTGTGGTTATATGTCCTTGTTGCTCCACTTAACTCTGGTTGTACCCTACCGACTCCAGCTTTCTCTCACTGTCTTGCTCCTTTCGTTTTTCAGTCCTTTCTCTCAGCTTTTGTCTTTTTGTTCTCGTTCTCTTGCAATCTATGAACCCCCTCCAGTATGTTGTTGATTCCTTTTGCCATGGTCTGGAGGATCCTTTTCCATATCGTTTCACTCTTGAAAATCACTTTGACTAATTGATTTTTTCCCCTTCGAGAATCCTCGTATTCTCTGAAAATTTATCAGCTCAGTCACGTCCCCCTCTTTTGTTAGTTTGATGATATTTTCAATCTCTTTTTTTCTCCCTCTGCAATCTTTCATCATATGTCTACTCTTTGCTCCCCTGAAATCCAAATGTGAAGACTTACCTCTTCCTCTCCTCCCATTGTTTTTTCCTCTGCATCTCTAGGTCCCATTTATGCATAGCCAGTGCCTCCCTTATTATTTCCTGTGTCTCCCAGTGGCCTGTTCACGCCTCTGCTGGGGACATCTTTTTCTTTACCTACACCCCCCCTCCTACCGCTGTTCCAATGGACAACAGCAAGCCCGTTTCATTCCTCAACATTTCCTGGTGGCCTGCTTCCTTTCCTATGTACTCCTTATTTAATATTGGTTTACCTGCTCCAGATGCTAAATACCTTCTGATTATTGACCCTGAATATTACTTCAGCCCCTGTATATTGCTGCAGCTTCAGCTGTCACCTCCCTAGCTTGCTTTCCCACTCTTGTTCCATCCTTTTAGATACCTCTTCCATCCATTCATCCTTTTCAGGAACATCTTCCTCTGTTCCCCTGAGTCTCTGACTTCTCCTCTGGGGTCCCAGAGCTTTCTGTCTCTGAATCCATGCTGGTCATCACTTATAAGCTCATTCCTTTCTAGGTTTTACACCACTCTTCCCCTGATAATCTTCTCCAAGACTATGCATACAATACACATCAGTGAGAGTGGTCTGTAGTTTAATGTTGCGTCTCTGTCCTTTTTTAAAAATTGGGACTACATTTGCTGTCTTCCATACCTCAGGTAGTCGACCTGTTTCGATAGATGTGTTAAGGATTGTTGTTAGTGGTATGTGTGTGTGTGTGTGTGTGTGTGTGTGTGTGTGTGTGTGTGTGTGTGTGTGTGTGTGTTTGTGTGTGTGTGTGTGTGTGTGTGTGTGTGTGTGTGTGTGTGTGTGTGTGCGTGTACTCACCTAATTGTACTCACCTAATTGTGGTTGCAGGGGTCGAGACTCAGCTCCTGGCCCCGCCTCTTCACTGATCGCTACTGGATCCTCTCTCTCTCTGCTTCCTGAGCTTTGTCATACCTCTTCTTAAAACTATGTATGGTTCCTGCCTCCACTACTTCACTTGCTAGGCAATTCCACTTGCTGACAACTCTATGACTGAAGAAATACTTCCTAACGTCCCTGTGACTCGTCTGAGTTTTCAGCTTCCAGTTGTGACCCCTTGTCCCTGTGTCCCCTCTCTGGAACATCCTATCTCTGCCCACCTTGTCTATTCCCCGCAGTATCTTGTATGTCGTTATCATGTCTCCCCTGACCCTTCTGTCCTCCAGTGTCGTCAGTCCGATTTCCCTTAACCTTTCCTCGTACGACATTCCCTTGAGCTCTGGGACTAGCCTTGTTGCAAACCTTTGTACTTTCTCTAACTTCTTGACGTGCTTGACCAGGTGTGGGTTCCAGACTGGTGCTGCATACTCCAGTATGGGCCTAACATTCACAGTGTACAGTGTCTTGAACGATTCCTTATTAAAGTATCGGAACGCTATTCTCAGGTTTGCCAGGCGCCCGTATGCTGCAGCGGTTATTTGGTTGATGTGTGCCTCCGGTGATGTGCTCGGTGTTATGGTCACCCCAAGGTCTTTCTCCCTGAGTGAGGTCTGTAGTCTTTGTCCACCTAGCCTATACTCTGTCTGCGGTCTTCTTTGCCCCTCCCCAATCTTCATGACTTTCATTTGGCTGGATTGAATTCGAGAAGCCAGTTACTGGACCACATGTCCAGCCTCTCCAGGTCTCTTTGCAGTCCTGCCTCATCCTCGTCAGATTTAATTCTTCTCATCAACTTCACGTCATCTGCGAACAGGGACACTTCAGAGTCTATTCCTTCCATCATGTCGTTCACATATATCAAAAATAGCACTGGTCCTAGAACTGACCCCTGTGGGAACCCGCTCGTAACAGGCGCCCACTGTGATACCTCTTCACGTACCATGACTCGTTGCTGCCTCTTTGTCAGGTATTCCCTTATCCATTGCAGTGCCCTTCCTTTTACGTGTGCCTGATCCTCCAGCTTCTGCACTAATCTCTTGTGGGGAACTGTGTCAAAGGCCTTCCTGCAGTCTAGGAAAACGCAATCTACCCACCCCTCTCTCTCGTGTCTTACTTCTGTTACCTTGTCATAAAACTCCAGGAGGTTTGTGATACAAGATTTGCCTTCCATGAACCCATGCTGGTTTTCATTTATAATCTTGTTCCTTTCCAGGTGTTCGACCACTCTCCTCCTGATAATCTTCTCCATGACTTTGCACACAATACATGTCAGAGACACAGGTCTGTAGTTTAGTGCCTCGTTTCTGTTTCCTTTCTTAAATATGGGGACTACATTAGCTGTCTTCCATTTCTCAGGTAGTTGCCCAGTTTCAAGGGATGTGTTGAAGATTGTGGTTAGAGGCACACACAGCATCTCTGCTCCTTCTCTAAGGACCCATGGGGAGATGTTGTCCGGTCCCATCGCCTTTGAGGTGTCAAGGTCACTTAAGAGCTTCTTCACCTCCTCCTCAGTTGTTCGTATGTCATCCAACACTTGTTGGTATATTCCCTCTTGATGTTCCCTTCTGTGCTGTGTTCCCACAGCCCTTCCTGTATCTACTGTAAAACTTCCTTAAATCTCCTGTTTAGCTCCTCACATACCTCCTGATCATTTCTTGTGAGTTCTCCACCTTCTGTCCTTAATCTGATCACCTGGTCTTTGACTGTTGTCTTCCTCCTGATGTGGCTATACAACAGTTTCGGGTCAGTCTTGATTCTCGATGCTATGTCATTTTCATACTGTCGCTGGGCCTCCCTCCTTACCTGTGCGTACTCATTCCTGGCTCTGCGACTGATCTCCCTATTTTCGTGTGTTCTCTGCCTTCTGTACTTTTTCCATTCTCTATTGCACTTTGTTTTTGCCTCCTTACACCGTCGGGTAAACCAGGGGCTCGTTCTGGTCTTCCCGTTGTTACTGTTGCCCTTGGGAATGAACCTTTCCACTGCCTCCTTGCATTTTGTTGCTACATATTCCATCATTTCATTTACTGGCTTTCCTTCCAGTTCTCTGTCCCACTGGACCTCCCGCAGGAAGTTCTTCAACCCTATGTAGTCCCCTCTTTTATAGTCAGGCTTTTCCCATTCAACTCCTGTTATTCTCTCCACTTGCAGCTCTACTATGTATTCAAAGCACAGAACCACGTGGTCGCTAGCTCCTAGGGGACTCTCATACTTGATGTCCTCAATGTCTGAGCTGCCCAGGGTGAACACAAGGTCCAATCTTGCTGGTTCATCCTCTCCTCTCACTCTGGTAGTGTCCTTAAGATGTTGGTTCATGAGGTTTTCCAGCACCACGTCCAACATCCTGGCTCTCCATGTTTCGGGACCCCCATGTGGCTCCAGGTTTTCCCAGTCAATCTCCCTGTGGTTGAAATCCCCCATAACCAGCAACTTTGCTCTGCTGGAGTGAGCTCTTCTTGCCACCTCAGCAAGTGTGTCCACCATTGCTCTGTTGCTTTCTTCATATTCCTCTCTTGGCCTCCTGCAGTTCTGTGGTGGATTATACATCACTGCAATGACCACTTTGTGTTCCCCAGACTGAAGTGTACCTGCTATGTAGTCTCTTTCTCCCGTCTCATCTATTCCTTCAATTTTCTCGAATTTCCATCTGTTTTTTACGAGCAGAGCAACCCCACCTCCCCCCCTGCCCCTTCTATCTTTCCTCATGATCTGGTATCCTGGTGGGAAGATTGCATCTGTTATTGTCTCCATGAGTTTTGTTTCTGTAACTGCTATGATGTCTGGGGACTTCTCATTGATTCTTTCTTGCCATTCCTCATGTTTATTCGTTAATCCATCTGCATTTGTGTACCAAACCTTCAACTTCTGTTCTAATACTGTAACTGTGGTGCGGGGGGTGGAAACAGAGGGATCGGTGTGTGATGGTTGGTTTGGATTGTTCAGTTGCCTTGGGGGTGTCGTGGCTGGAGTCCTTCTGCAGGTGTTTCTGGGGGGTGCGCTTGTCCTTCCATTTGATCCTGGGTTATTCTGCTCTCCTGTGTGTGTGTGTGTGTGTGTGTGTGTGTGTGTGTGTGTGTGTGTGTGTGTGTGTGTGTGTGTGTGTGTGTGTGTGTGTGTGTGTGTGTGTGTGTGTGTGTGTGTGTGTGTGTGTGTGTATGTGTGTGTGTGTGTGTGTGTTCGCGCGTATGTATACTTACATGCATTTACTTTTCTATGGTTGCATGGGTTTAGTCACAGCTCCTCGCTCCGACTCATCGCTGGTCACTACTAGGCCACTCTCCCTGCTCCATGAGCTTTATCATACTTCTTTGTCAAGCTATGTATGGATCCTGCCTCCACTACATCACTTTCCAGACTATCCCACTTCTTGACAACTCTATGACTGAAGAACTTCCTAACATCCCTGTCGCTCATCTGAGTCTTCAACTTCCAATTGTGACCTCTTGTCGCTGTGTCCCATCTCTGGATCATCCGGTCTCTGTCTATCTTGTCGAATCCTCTCAGTATTATATACTATCCTCCAATGTCGTCAGGTTGACTTCCCTTAACCTTTCATCGTAGGGCATGGCCCTAAGCTCCGGGACTAATCTCGTTGCAAACCTTTGCACTTTCCCTAATTTCTTGACGTGCTTGGCCAGGTGTGGGCTCGAAACTGGCGCTGCATGCTCCAATATGGGCCTGTTGTACACGGAGTACAGGGTCCTGAACGATTCCTTACTGAGATTTCCGAATGCTAGTCTTAGTTTTGCTAGGCGCCCACTTGCTACAGCAATTATTTGGTTGATGTGCGCCTCTGGAGATGTGCTCAGTATTATACTCATCCCTTTTCCTTGAGCGTGGTTCGTAGTCTTTGGCGTCATTAGACTGAACTCTCTCTGCAGTCTTCCTTGCCCTTCCCCAATCTCCATGACTTTGCACTAGGAGCTCCACAACTGTTCTCCTGATAATCTTCTTCCTGCCTTTGCCTACTAAAAATGTTAATGACACTGGTCAGTAATTTAATGCTGCGTGTCTTTCGCCTTTTATTTTTTTTTTAAATTTGGGACTATATTTGCTGTCTTCCATACCTCAGGAAGTCGCCCTGTTTCGATAATTGTGTTGAAGATTATTGTTAGTGGCACACAGAGCGCCTCTGCTCCTTCTCTGAAAACACATGGAGGGATGGAGGCTGTCCGGCCCCATTGCCTCTGAGGTATCCAGCTGTTTGTTTGTGTGTATGTGTGTGTGTGTGTGTGTGTGTGTGTGTGTACTCACCTAGTTTTACTTTCGCCTAGTTGTGGTTGCAGGGGTCGAGTCACAGCTCTTGGCCCCGCCTCTTCATTGGCCGCTTCTGGGTCACTCTTCCTGTTCTATGAGCTTTATCATACCTCTTCATAAAGCTATGCATGGATCCTGCCTCCACTACATCACATCCCAGACTATTCAACTTCCTGACAACTCAGTGACTGAAAAAACAATTCCTAACATCCCTGTGATTCATCTGAGTCTTCAACTTCCAACTCTGACCCCAAGTTGCTCTGTCCTCTCTCTGGAACATTCCGTCTCTGTCCACCTTGTCGATTCCTCTCAGTATTTTATATGTCGTTATCATAGCCCCCCTATCTCTCTTGTCTTCCAGTGTCGTCAGGATCATTTCCCTTAAGCTCTCCTCGTAGGACATACCCTTTAACTCCGGGACTAGTCTTGTTGCAAACCTTTGCACTTTCTCTACTTTCCTTACGTGCTTAGCTAGGTGGGGGTTCCAAACTGTTGCGGCATACTCCAATATGGGCCTAACGTACACACTGTACAGGGTCCTAAAGGATTCCTTATTAAGATGACGGAATGCTGTTCTTAGGTTTGCTAGGCGCCCATATACTGCAGCAGTTATATGGCTTATTTGCGCCTCAGGAGATGTGCCTGGTGTTATACTCACCTCAAGATCTTTTTTCTTGAGTGATGTTTGTAGTCTCTGGCCCCCTAGACTGTACTCCGTCTGTAGTCTTCTTTGCTCTTTCCCAATCTTCATGACTTTGCACTTAGTGGGGTTGAACTCCTGGAGCCAGTTGCTGGACCAGGCCTGCAGCACGTCCAGATCTCTTTCGATTGGATTCTTCCCATCAACTTCACATCATCTGCCAACAGGGACACTTCTAAGTGTCCTAGTGTCCTGAGTGTCCTAGGACTGACCCCTGTGGAGCCTCACTCGTCACAGACGCGCACTCGGACACCTCACCATGTACCATGACACGCTGTTGTCTTCCTGACAGTTATTCCCTGATCCTTTGTAGTGCCTTCCCTGCTAACCCTGCCTGGTCTTCCAGCTTTTGCACTAATCTCTTGTGTGGAACTGTGTCAAATGCCTGCTTGCAGTCTAAGAAAATGCAATCTACCCACCTCTCTCTCTTTTGTGTTACTGCAGTCATACTGTCATTGAACTCCAGGAGGTTTGTGACACAGGAGTTCCCGTCCCTGACACCATGCAGGCTGTCGTTAATAAGCTCACTTCTTTCTAGGTGTTCCACCACTCTTCTCCTGATAATATTCTCCATTTCTTTGCAAACTATGCATGTAAGTGACACCGGTCTGTAATTTAATGCTTCGTGCCTGTCTCCTTTTTTAAAAATTGGGACTACATTTGCTGTCTTGCATACCTCAGGTAGTCGCCCTGTTTCGATAGGTGTGTTGAAGATTGTTGTTAGTGGAACACATAAGACCTCAGCTCCTTCTCTCAGAACCCATGGAGAGATGTTATCCGGCCCCATCGCCTTTGAAGTATTTAACTCACTTTCTGCCTCTTCACTTCTTCTTCGCTTGTATGTATTGTGTCCAACACGTGATGGTGTACCCCACCTCTCTGACTTTCTGGAGTCCCTTCTGTCCCCTCCGTGAAAACTTCTTTGAGTTCATCACATACTTCGCAGTCATTTCTTGTGATCTCTCCTCCTTCCTTCCTCAGGCAGATTACCTGGTCCTTGACTGTTGTTTTCCTCCTGATGTGGTGCACAATAGTTTCGGGTCAGATATGGCGTTCGTTATGTTATTTTCATATTGTCGTTGGGCCTCGCTTCTTACCTGTGTATATTCATTTCTGGCTCTACGACTTCTCTCCTATACTTCTTCCACTCTCTAGCACACTTAGTTTTGGCCTCTTTACACCTTTAGGTGAACCAAGGGTTCGTCCTGCCGTTCTCGTTATTTCTGTCACCCTTGTGTACAAACCTCTCCTCAGCTTCCTTGCATATTATCACATATCCCATCATCTCATTTACTGCCTGTTCTCTGTCCCACTGAACCCAGTGTGTGTGTGTGTGTGTGTGTGTGTGTGTGTGTGTGTGTGTGTGTGTGTGTGTGTGTGTGTGTGTGTATACTCACCTATTTATAGTCACCTGTTTGTGGTTGCAGGGTTCGAGTCATAGCTCCTGGCCCCGCCTCTACACTGAACTCTACTAGATCCTCTTTCTCCCATCTCCATGAGCTTTAGCAAGCCTCGCATTAAAACTATGTATGGTTCCTGTCTCAATTACATCACTTTCTTGGCTCCTTGAGTCCTGAGGTTCCAATTGTGACCCTTTGTTTCTGTGTCCCATCTCTGGAACATCCTGTCTTTGTCCACAGTGATTATTCTGCGCAGTGTTTTATATGTCGTTGTCATATCTCCCCTGACCCTCCTGTCCTCCAGTGCTGTCAGGCCAGTTTCCCTTAACCTTTCTTCGTAGGACAATCCCCTTAGCTCTGGGACAAGTCTTGTTGCAAACCTTTGCACTTTCTCTAATTTCTTGGCGTGCTTGACCAGGTGTGGATTCCAAACTGATGCTGGATACTCCAGTATGGGCCTGACGTATATGGTGTACAGTGTCTTGAACGATTCCTTACTGCGGTATCGGAACGCTATCCTTAGGTTTGCCAGACGCCCGTATGCTGCAGCAGTTATCTGATTGATGTGTACCTCATGAGATGTGCTCGGTATTATATTCACCCCAAAGATCATTTTCCTTGACTGAGGTTTGCAGTCTTTGGCCACCTAGACTATATTTTGTCTGCGATCTTCTTTGCCCTTCCCCGATCTTCATGACTTTGCATTTGGCAGGGTTAAATTCAAGGAGCCAGTTGCTGCACCTCGACCGATTAGATTATCATTAACTTATCATCTGCAAACAAGGACACTTCTGAGTCTATCCCTTCTGTTATGCCATTCACATTTATCAAAAACAGCATAAGTTCTAGGACTGACCTCTGTGGAACCCCTTTTGTCACAGGCGTACACTCTGACACCTCGTCACCTACCATGACTAGTTGTTGCCTCCCTGTTAGGTATTCTCTGATCCATTGCAGTGCCTTTCGTGTAATGCGTGCCTTATCCTCTAGCTTTTGCATTAACGTTTTGTGAAGAATTGTGTCGATGGCCTTCTTACAGTCCACGAAAATGCAGTCTATCCACCCCTCTCTCTATTGTCTTACTTCTATCACCTTCTCATAAAACTCCAGTAGATTTGTGAGACAGGATTTTCCTTCCCTGAAACAGTGCTGTTTATCCACATGCTTGTTTCTTTCCAGATGCTTCACCACTCTCCTCCTGATGATCTTCTCCATGACTTTGCATATTATACACGTTAGTGACACAGGTCTGTAGTTTAATGTCTCTGTTTAATGTGTCTGTCTCCTTTTTCTAAAAACTGGGACTACGTTTGCCATCTTCCATACCTCAGGCAGTTGCCCATTTTCAATGCATGTGTTGAAGATCTTTGTTAGTGGCACACACAGCATCTCTGCTCCCTCTCTAAAGACCCACGGAGAGATGTTGTCTGGTCCCACCGCCTTTGAGGTATCAAGTTCACATACCAGCTTCTTCGCCCCCTCCTCGGTTTTGTTTACCTCATCCAGCACTTGTTGGTGTACCCCCCTGTTCTGAATTCCTGGAGTCCTACCTGTTTCCACTGTAAATACTTCTTTAAATCTCATGTTGAGGTCCTCACATACCTCTTGGTCGTTTCTTGTGAACTCCCCATCATCCTTCCTCAGCCTGATTACCTGGTCATTGATTGCTGTTTTCCTCCTGATGTGGCTGTACAACAGCTTTGGGTCCGACTTGACTTTCGATGCTATGTCATTTTCGTATTGTCGCTGAGCCTCCCTTCTTATCTGTGCATATTCGTTTCTGTCTCTTCGGCTGATGTTTTTATTTTCCTGGGTCCTTTATCTTGTGTACCTTTTCCATTCTCTAGCGCACTAGTTTTTGCATTTCTGCAAATATGGGTGATCCAAGGACTCATTCTGGTCTTCCCATTATTTCCGTTTCCCTTGAGAACAAACCTATCCTCTGTCTCCTTGTATTTTGTTGTCACATAGTCCATCATTTCTTTTACTCGTTTTCCTGCCAGTTTTCTCTCCCACTGAACGTCTTGCAGAAAGTTCCTCATGCCCGTGTAGTCCCCTCTTTTGTAGCTTGAGTTTTCCTGTCTTATTCCTGCTACTCTCTCCACTTGTAGCTCAACTATGTAATCAAAGCAGAGAGCCACATGATCACTAGCTCCAAGCGGCCTTTCATGTGTGATATCCTTGATGTCTGAACTACTCAAGGTGAATACGAAGTCCAGTCATGCTGGATCATCCTCACCTCTCTCTCTCTGGTAGTGTCTAACATGTTGATGCATAAGGTTTTCCATTACGACATCCTTCATCTTGGCTCTCCATGTTTTGGGACCCCCATGGGACTCCATAACTAGTAACTTTGCTCCCCCATGTGAGCTTTTCTGGCCGCCTTTGCATGTGTGTCAACCATTGCCCGGTTGCTCTCGTCGTATTCTTCTCTTGGCCTTCTGCAGTTCTGTGGTGGGTTGTACATTATGGCAATTTCCACCTTATGGCCTCAAATCCCCACCAGTTTTGAATTAGCAGTGCAACCCCTCCTCCCCCACCCCTTCCTTTATCTTTCCTGAGGATTTGATATTCGGGTGGAAAGACTGCATCTGCTATCATCCTGGTGAGTTTCGTTTCTGTGAGTGCTAGTATGTCTGGGGATGCCTCCTTGATTCCTTCATGCCACTCCTCGCACCTATTTTTTATTCCGTCTGCATTTGTATACCAAACCAACTTTTTTTCTAAAACTGTGGTCTGGGGTGTATGTTGGGGTTCAGGAAGTGGGAGACCTGATAAGGAACTATGGGTAGTTGCTGTGAGGGTGGAGATTGTAATGAGGTGGGTGGGGGCATTGGATATGGCATGTGTGTTTTGGGCTAGAATGTTTGGTTGCACCAGGGTTGTCCTGGTTCGGGGGCTTCTGTAGGTGGTTGTGAGAGGGGCTGTATTTGATCTTCCTCCTGAGTCTGGGTTCTGCTGTCCATTTCCATCTTCGCCTCTCTTTCCTCCTTTCATCTTCGTACCATCTCTTTCAGTTTCTGCCTTTCTTCTTGTGTTCTGTCATGGTCGAGATACACCTACCAGTACGCCGGCATGTCCCTTAGTCTTGCTTTCTCCTGCAGAACCATGTTCCATGTCGATTCTGCCTCGAAAGTCACTTTCACTGGCTGGGTTCTTCTTCTTGCAAACCCCCCTGTTCTCCGAAAATTTGCCAGCCGGGTCGTGTCATCTTCTCCTGTTGCTTTTATGATGCTTTCGATCGCATTTTTCTCCCCTTGTCTTCTTGCTTCGTAAGTTTCCCCTTCAACTTCCTGGAGCCTATAAATAAAGACTGACCTCTCCCTGTCATTCTCTCACTGCATATCCCTATGTATCCACTGATTCGATTTAGTTTCCTCCATTGCAGCTTTCTTTTCATCAGTTTCTTCACTCTCTATTGTCCTTGAGCCCAGTGGCCTTTCATTTTCCCTTCTCAGCTTTCCCTGGGCCCTGCTGTGGTGTGTTAGGGCCTCCACATTTAGCTTAGCTCTTTCATTTTCTTTAGTCCCCTCGATTGCTACTGATGTGATTCTCTCTTTTTCTCGGGCTCAACACCCAGCTAACCCAAACCAACCTTCCTAGCCTAATACACGTCTGTCTGCTTGACCTGTTCTACTATAAATTACTAGTTGCTATTTGTTATTGGGTACTTGTTATCCTATTCTTTATCATACTAGGAGAGTTGGACCGTTCACAAACAGTTTGGCGGTAAAATGGAATTCACACCTGACTCCCCACAAACCACGCATAGGTGAATACTTGCGATGCAGCCTGTAGCAGCCTGTAGATTGTCCAACTCGATGTGATGTCCTGGCGTATATCCACTGATGTCCTGGCGTATATCCACTTTCGTTTCCCGTTGATACACTGTATTTCTTTCACTGGTCACACATTTATTTCACTTTATTATCTTCCTTGAGTACACTTTTGGCAACATCGCCTGACACACTAAGCCTCCCACTCCGGTATGCGCCCACCAGGTATCACTTTCTAGTTCACTTATAGAACTGTGGCTCTCCTCTCACTTTTGTGGCTCAGGGCAACTTGTAAATGGCTTCAAGGGTTGTTCATTACCCTGACACACTTGATGACCCCTGCGGTACCCTTGGGCAGCCCTCAAAAACACTTATGTACATGGAGCACTAAATGTTGTACTCGCACACGCGATATCCCTACTGTATGTGTGTGTGTGTGTGTGTGTGTGTGTGTGTGTGTGTGTGTGTGTGTGTGTGTGTGTGTGTGTGTGTGTGTGTGTGTGTGTGTGTGTGTGTGTGTGTGTGTGTGTGTGTGTGTGTGTGAGGTTTGATGTACTGAGAGAATGTTAAACTCATTTTGTTTACAAAGAACTGGGCTTTTATGAAACTTATGTAACAAAATCATTAAAATATCGTCAAGGAAAATAACACATAACTGCACAATATTTACTAAGCGTGTTCCATTGATTCCTGAAACTGATAATGGTTTATCTCTGACGGCCAGCAAGCAAATAGAAGCAAGGGCTTCATTATACTCGGGAAAAACTCTCTGCATTTAAAATATATTTTTGCAAGCAAAATAGATACCCAAGAACCATTCATATTTTTATATTGCTTTATAATTAATATACAAAAAGCGTTTGCTTGCTCAAGCGGCTTAATATGAAAAAATAATTTCACTTTTCCAAATATTTTTATTAGTTCAGCTGTGAAATCAGAGTGAGAAATGAGCTTAGAAATTAGCAGAATGAGATGGGGCTATGTTAAAAAATACAAAAACGATAAACTTCGTTACAAAAGTTTGTTGTGATCTTGTCCACTTTTAGAAGACATTACTACCGTAACCCTTAGTTGTGGAACTTATTAGATGTGTATAATTAAACACCAGTAATGCAAATCAACTGATATTTACAAACACTACCGCTTAAGCAGTGCTAATAAACCTTCATTAAGTGCTTTAAAGGATCCCTTGAGAAGGGAGAAATTTGTAATTATTGACTGAATCTTGTTGTTTGCGAGAAGATGCTGCACACTAATATTTTACCCAGAGCACCAGCATGTCCTGTCAAGGAAAATGTAATTTATCTCCTACAAGGAGGAAGATCCTGACGTCAAATGAGGCTTCCCGGCAACGGTACTGATAGGCAAGAAGTTTTATGTTCCGGAATTTTCTGCTTCTATAATTTATAAGAGCAAAATAACATTTCTCTGTCTTAAAAATAAGCAAAAATCATCATATAAACTCGTATTTTAGCATTCTTTTTCATTAAAGTTGCGACTGAGTCGATCATTGTGTACTTGACATGGTTCCTTGATTCAATTCAGTTTAAATTAGCTTTATATTTATCCTCTAGTATATAACAAATATTTTAACAAATGTCTATAGAACACATAGATGTGTTTTCGCATTCAAAGTGCATAATGTAGTATTAACTTATGTTACCCGAGAAGACTGAATTATTACTAGTGGGGTTAAACTTAATTTTCTTATTTAGTTTTGAACTATAATTTTCATATTTAGGTTTGCACCATACTTTTAATATTTATTTATAATAATTATACGTCATCATTACTTCTAGTGTTACATATCAGGTGTTGATACGAAGGATGACAAGCTGAAGAAACACACCGAGATAAAGAGAAGCGACTTATTAACTGAACGGGAGGCAAAGAAAATATTGATTAAAATGGGTTCGGTGAAACATAAAGAATACAACAGAGTTCATTAAGATTCAAAAATATCGATTATAACTAGTGAAAACACTTAATTTTAATTAACAGCACTCAAAATATCGCACTAGGCTTGACACAGTGTTTCCCAAAACACTTTCCATCAATATTTTTCACCACTAAAAACGATCACATAACTGACACTCTCAGTGCAGTATAAATCGTACATAATCATCTTATGACAAGACACTGTCTGTAACTATATTGCCTCCTTACATCTTTTTTCCATCACTGTTCACTGGGCACTGTTTCTGCATCACAGGTATTACTAGTCTGAAAATCCCAAAAGTACAAAAAAAAAAAAAACAAATACTTATAGTAAGGCATTAATTTACTTCGAAAAACATATCACTCAAATGTGAACATTTTCCCTAAAAAAAGAGCTCACTATTGAGAAAAACATTGTGTATATAACTGCTTGATTTGCTCTAATTACCTTCTGAGTGAGTACTACCTCCTGCTAGCTAACCCAGTGATTCCACTTGGCTAACTAGAAGCTTCCACGGGAAACGCAGCAGATTATATTGACTACCCCTTGTCCTAATGCACTCGACTTATATATAAGGTGAAATTAATTGTGTCACCATATTTTCTATACAAGATCACAGTAAATAGGTGATATCACAAAATGCAAAGTAACAACAGTGAAAGAATAGCAAAAATTCCCAGAGATTTCGTGAATTCTCGCATTATCAAGGAATATCAAAAATAACAGGACAAAAATGTGTTTAATGTATTTTTATAAGAACTGACAATTATTTTTTTAGATTGTTTTAATCATAACCGATTTCATAAAAAAATAAATATTTCCTCATCTATGAAATACAAATGCGCAGAGATCTCAAAACCATGGAGGAAAATACAGAACGTTTAACTCTTATATAATGTGGAGAATAACAGTGTACATCAGAGCAGTTATTTGTTGGTTTTCTGTATATTTTTAATTTAAATTTTAGGTTCCATTGATAATTAAAACATCTGAAAAGGCAATGAGTTGTGTCGTTCAAAGTCGCCAGTAAAATTTATGAATGGAGCTAGACAATGTAATTCAAGTAGGAATTGGTTTATATCTACGTAGAACATCATCCACAAAATTAGCTATAATATCGGAATGAAAGCAAACTCAGAAGAGTTTGTAATGAATTCGAAATCAAGCTAAAGAGCAAGTTAGGACAATCTTAGTGAAAACAGTGATTGGACTAAACATGTCAATATCAACTCTACGTTTCGATCTAAGTTTTGCAACCTCTAAAAAAGCCAATTATGTGCAAGCTGCAAAAACTTTTTGGAACTTAGAAAAAGCTGCTGATTTATCCATTGATGACATCAGTATAAATAAAGGAATGGTTTATAGATTACTCTAAGAAAGATTCGCCATTAAAAAAGAGAAGTGTTTCCTGAAGCGGGTTTATTCAAAGAATGACTATCTATTGGAGATTTTGGCAATTTGACCAAGGCCTTCCGCTGGCTTACCAGTCCATACGTTTAAAACTTAAGGATGTAAAGTGCTAAAAGTTTATAGCTCCTTGATAAAACATAATATTCCCAATTACCCTCAGATATTTTTACGTCATATGAAAATCATAAAAATAATGAAAATATACATATTAGTAAAGCTGACAAAATAATTGCAGTAGTAACTTTGGAAAAAAAAAACTGATTACCTAGGCAAGATGAATATTTTCTTGAATAATACACATACTTATTTCAAGCTCAAAAAGAATCTTTTAGATTCAGTTAACAGTAAATTTAACAGAACAATGTAATGACAATTAAAAGGCAAAGATGAATTAGTTCCACCGGCTCAGTCACCTACAAATTATCCTCACAGCTTGTAAGTATTTTGAGCCAAACTGCAGGCAACGTTTCTTACTTTAATGTTATTAATGATATTGATTTAGTTATCAAACTAAGCACCATGGCTGACTTAAATGATTACAGTATAGTTATTTTTAATGTCACATCGTTGTTCACAAAAGTCTCAGCTGATGATTTATTCAGTTTCCTATCTGAAGTGTTCTGTAATTGTGATTTACCATTGTCTGTATCATCACTCAATGAACTTATTAAACTTTGCATTGATAACGCAAAGTTTGAGTTTAATTATGAGATTTACTTTC
>NC_091299.1:47375624-47420624 GCF_038502225.1 Cherax quadricarinatus | reverse complement strand
ATATATATACATATATATATTTTATTCTATGTGAACATTTATTAATAAACAAAATACATTTACAGAAAAAAACATAAACATGAATACAATGGCACAATGTATCAAAGATGATGAATTTCCTCCAGCTCCTCCGAGGCTGGACGTGAGCCAAGTATGCAGCAAGCATTTCCCCTCTGGATGGCGACGCTGAGGCGCTGGAACATGAAAGTGGCTGCCCTTGGGTCCCTGGTGGTGTCGATGAGTCTGGAACCCAATTCTTTAAGGAAACGTGTGGCATTTTTTCCCCATGATCCCAAGGTCTCTGATCCCACTGGGACAAATTGATACTGTTGGCTATTGTCCCTGTACTTGCTGATCTTGTACTCCTCCCTGTGGTCAGCAGCTCCTCCCTGTCGCCCCACACTGTGATGGATATTGGTGTTAGCCAGTGTGGACACACAGGTATAGTCCCATGGTAAGAGCTTGCCATTCTTCCAAGGATAGATGGTGATCCCGTCGGGGCGGTTTGCTGGGTTGTGGGTATTGTTTGCTGCAAGTGATCGTGGCTCCCTCTCGGCAGGGCATCCAGCTGTAGCAAGGGTTCTCTTAATGATGTCGGTGACCTCATTGTGTCTTGCATGCCAGCCCTTGGTTTTGGAACAGTTAAGACCATGTAGACCGTATTGGTCTGCTTGCACTTCGCCGCAAATACACATATATTCTGTGTGAATTGGGGCAGCAAGGCGCAGAGCCACTGCAATACGGAGGGTCTTAGGGTCGAGTCGCGTTCCCATTGCCGATATGGGAACTGTTTGGAGGAAGTCCCCGGAGTGATGTGCACTCACAGCCTGGAGACGGGCAATCTCCCTATCTGATGTTGCAGCCCTGAGCATGTTGGCAAACACCTTTTCAGCAATTGGGCTATCCCAGCTTGACTGTTTGTGAGCCAGTGCTGTACTAGGGTTTGGTGCTGGAGCAGCAAGAGTCTCCCATTCGGTGATGGCACTGACATAGCTAGGGTCTTCTATTCCTGCTGAGTCACTGAGGGTGTCAGGAAGAATTTGTCTTATCAACTCGTTTGATGCAATGGAAGAGGATAGGAAAGCTGGTAGAGCAATCTGGGAGGATCTGCGTACTCCTAGCCCTCCAAGCCTGACCGGAAGTGAGGCTTGCAACCACTGTCCATCGTCAAGGGAAAGATTCAATACACTCTCTAGCATGGCCTTCAGGAGAGAGTCATATTCCTTGAGTTTTGGACTGCTGAAGGCTGGGGAGCATCTCAGAAAATAGGTAAGTTTTGGGGTTGACAGGCACCTGGTGAGTAGGTAGAAGGCATCGTGTGTGTCAATGTCTTTCATCCTGCTTTCCATCGTCCGGAGGTCTGAGACTTTTTTTCCTAGAACCAGATCGATGGCATTGGACCCAAGAGGAGCACCGAGGAGAGTGCTATTGGCTGGATCAATGGCTCATGCTCCTGGTAAAATGGTACTAATATTCTGGATCAACTGTTGATTGGTAGAAACTATTTCACATTTGCTGGGGTTTAAAGAAAGGCCCAGGCTTTCTCCCATGTCTATAATTTTACTGATGTCCTCCAGGAGAGATTCTGTTGTGCCAGCTAGGGTACCGTCGTCCAGGAACCAGATATTGAGCTCGCTGGAGAGTGCTTCCGTGACTTCCTTGATGACCAAACAAAATAGAAAGGGGGCGAGAGGGTCCCCCTGTTGCACGCCCTCACACGAGTCAATTTCATGGTCCCCAAACAATAGTTTGGAAGTCACACTATAACACGATTCTATGAAGGGATAAAGGGAAGGGAAGTTTCTATAAACTGCTTGGAGAGCAGCATCCCTTCTGACTGAGTTGAAAGCATTGGCAAAGTCCAATTTGACCAAGGCTTTTTCATAGGACATGTTTTTGATATATACTCGTGCTGCGTGGGCAGCTGCTTCACAGCCCTGTTGAACGCCGAAACCGAGCTGAGTTGGTTTCAGCATTGCAGCAGCCTCTTGACTCACCCTTCTTACTGCAGCCTTGGCGGCTAGGTGCCGAAGGGTGTTACCCACTGCAATGGGCCTGATTCCGCCATCCTTTTTCCGGAGGGCACACAATGAGGCACCAAAGAAAAAGGGTCTGATGGCCTCTGGGACACCGCCAGCCAGGCACAGGTTGGAAAATTTGGTGAGTTCAGACAGCAGCCTCTCTGAAACCTCACCAAGTGCTGGATTGAGTATTTGTTTTAAGTGTTGAGGCCTTAAACCGGTGAAACCTCCTGCTGAACCCTGTGGAAATGACATAGCAGCTTTATACACATCAGCATCCTGTAAGGTTAGATGTTCTTCGCCTGCTGCAATGTCAGGGAGGTCAATGTTGGTACTGGGAGCCCTGGGTGGATGTTTGTCCTTCAGAACGTGCGCCGTGCTGACGTCCTTGGGAGCGATGGTATCCTCACTGGTTATAAGTCTCAAAGCTCCAATAGTATTACCCTCTTCTATTTTTTTGCTAATTTGGGCTCTGATTTTTGAGGTGTCGGGTGTCCTGTTGTTGGCATTTGCCCGGAGGGTGTTTGTCGCCCTAGGGGGGAGACGGACGAGGTTGTCATCCCTTGGGAATGCATTTATTGCCCTAATAACATGTGTTGCTAGTGACTTGTCCCTCCTTGGTGGGACAGCCAAACAGGCATTGCCAAAAAGCAGCAAGTTGTGCCAGGATCTGTTGTTTGAAGGAGCATCGTTGACTTTCTTCAGAAGGTCAGTGAATTTGCTAGCAGCTTGAGGGCGAGCTGCTTTGGGGATGTGTGTCAGAGTCCTGGTGGATGTTAATTTGATTGCAGATTTGAGGTCCTCTGTAGAGGTGAAGTCACTGTAGCTGTCAGCCCTGTCTGCTGGGGGAGGCTGTTGGTTGTTCTCATTTGGAGCTCTCCTGGAGCCTAGACATCTATTGTGTGCACGGATGTTGCCAGATGTGGGATTGAGTGCACACTCCCTGTGGCACACCCGGCAGATGCCTCGTGAACGACAGCTTTGGCTCTGTCGTGAAGATTCCTGGGAACCCGCGACTACTTGTGACATTGCTGATATCGTGGGGGTGGGAGAGCGCCAGCTGTATATATATATATATATATGTATATATATATATATATATATATATATATATATATATATATATATATATATATATATATATATATATATATATATATATATATATATATATATATATATATATAGTGTGAGGGGAGGCCTCATGGAGGAGGAGACTAGAGGTTGAGGGGTAAAACGGTGTCCCCCCCTACCCCCTTCCCCAAACAGGCGCATGCACCGTGTGCTCGTGTTACAACAATGGAGTGTTTGTTCACTGTGTGTACTCACCTATTTGAACTCACCTGTTTGTGGTTGTAGGGGTCGAGTCTTAGCTCCTGGACCCGCCTCTTCACCGGTTGCTACTGGGTCCTCTCTCTCCCTGCTCCATGAGCTTTATTAAACTTCGTCTTAAAACTATGTATGGTTCCCGCCTCCACTACGTCACTTTCTAGGCTATTCCACTGCCTGACAACTCTATGACTGAAGAAATACTTCCTAACATCCCTTTGACTCATCTGAGTCTTCAACTTCCAATTGTGACCTCTTGTTTCTGTGTCCCCTCTCTGGAACATCCTGTCTTTGTCCACCTTGTCCATTCCGTGCAGTATTTTATATATCGTTATCATGTCTTCCTTGACCCTCCTGTATATAGTGTATATAGTGTATATAGTGTATAGTGCGTAGTAAGTGCACAGTATGCGCATAGCATGTGTAGTGTATAGCGATGTGTCGTTTATAGTGGGGGCTGTGCACAGAGCATAGTGGTGTATAGTAACATGTGCACAGAGCATTGTGGTGTATAGTGACTTGTCCTGGGAGGGAGTGAGTGCCTTACTCCGCCTCATCACACATCTTCCACTCCTCCCCTTCTTCCACCGCCCACCACAAGGACGGGAGAACCCTCTCCTCCCCCCAACCACCACCATGGACCACACATGGTATGTGCCATGCGCCATTTTCCCTTCAGCCTGAGCTTACCACACAATTTGAGGTATGGCAGATGTTGCAGCCAGCCAGCCACAAAGCCAGGGAAACAGTGCACCCAATAATGAAAGAAGAGGCACATGTCAGGTGTATGGAGAGTTTCGAGCTCGCAACAGGGATGGCCGCATTCGTGCACACAATGGGTGTGTGGAATCACATATGCCCCCAGCAGAGAGCAGCCCACACCTTCCACAGGCAGATCACAATTCCAATGGCAACCTCCTCACTTGCGATAACCTTCTGTTGGCATTCAAATCCACTACTAGCAGTACCCTATCCCACATCCCTAAAGCAGCTCGCCCATATGCAGCAGGGAAATTCGCAGACCTTCTTAAGCAGGTGAATGGAGGTTCCACCAACTTGGAAGCCCGAGGCACCGTCCAAGCATGGCGCATCCTACTCCTGTTCGTCAATGTCTGTCTTGCAAGGCAGTGCACAACTACCCAAGAATGGAAAATTGTGTTCCTCTGCCCCATCATCGCAGGAATCACAGAGGTAGACCCAAGAAAAGTCCCACTGAAAACGAGAAAGTGACGACACTGTAGCCCCCAAAGATGAGACCACGGCCCAAGCACTAAGAGACAAGCATCCAACCAGGGACACTATAGCCATCAACAACAACCCTGAGGAAGACCCCATCACTGAACAATTAATTTTGCCAAAATCGGAAGTCTATAAGGCGATTGTGTCATTTCCAGCACGATCAGCAGGAGGTTACACTGGAATTCGACCTCAGCACCCCAAAGAGATGGTAAATCCAGTACTCGGTGCATCTGCATCAATTCTATTCACCGAGTTAACAACTTTCGTCAACAACTGCCTGGCTGGGCGAATCCCAGAAGAAATTAAACCTTTCTTTTTTGTAGCCTCACTATGTGCGTTGAAGAAGAAAGATGGGGGAATCAGACCCATTGCTGATGGTAACACTCTTCGCCGTCTCGTTGCCAAAGCAGCAGTAAGAAACATTCGTCTAGAAGCTGCCAGTTTACTCCAGCCACACCAACTGGGCTTTGGGGTCTCTCAAAGTAGTGAAGCCGCAGCTCATGTGGCAAGGGCTTACATCAGGGACCTACCAGAAGACAAGGCCGTAGTCAAACTTGATTTTAGAAATGCCTTTAATATGGTGAAGAGAAATGCTGTCTTGCCAGCTGTTCGGGATCAGTTCCTCAGTCTTTTTCCCTTCATTTCAGCCGGCTACAGCAAACCCTCAATTCTTTTGTTTGGAGAACATGAAATTCTCTCATCAGAGGATGTTCAGCAGGGTGACCCACTCGCTTCACTTCTCTTCTACTTGGTAGTAAGAGAACTAACTTCCAGCCTATGCAGCGAGCTCAACAACTGGTACATAAATGATGGCACTCTGGCAGGTACTGAAGAGTCCCTGGTAGGGGACCTACAACTGATGAAAACACAGGGAGAAGACTTGGGACTCATCCTCAATCCCTCCAAGTGTGAAATCATCACAGCAAACCAGAAAATAATCAATGCTGTGCGAAGAATCCTCCCGGAAGTCTCTACTACCACTCCGTCCAACAGTACCCTCATGAGTCACCAGGCCATCGACACTGTCCTCAAGGACAAATTGAATGACCTGATGAGAATGGAGAAAAGAATAAGCGATCTTGATGCCTATGATATTCTGTATCTCCTCGCCAACACAATGCTCTCCAATGCTTCAGGAAAGGACAAAGCTCGTCTCCTGGCAGTGAAGGAACAACACTCAGGAGATTTCCTGTTAGCTGTTCCCAATTCCTCCCTGGGCACCCGTCTCGACCCACAGGCAATTCGGATTGGTGTTGCTCTTCGCCTAGCGGCCCCCATCCTCACCGAACATAGGTGCAATTGTGGCAGAGTGACAGCTGATCAATTCGGACTTCATGGTCTCATGTGTCACACAGCAGAAGGGAAGTACGCCAAATATGAAGAGGTCAATGACATAAAGAGAAGCCTCGCCGCAGCCCATTGCCCAGCTCAACGGGAACCCCAAGTGCAGAGGTTTGACAGAAGTCAAAAGCGTCCTGATGGAGCCACTATGCTACCCTGGAAGGATGGAAAGCAGATTGCCTAGGACTACACATGTGCAGCCACATTGGCAGACACCTACTTGCCATACTCCGTAGTGGAAGGGGGTGGAGCTGCCAGCCACAGGGAGACCCAGAAGATCCGAAAATATGAAGACCTTCCCCCTTGCTATAACTTCATCCCAATAGGGTCGGAGACCCTTGGAGCATGGGGCAAATGTGCTCTAAAGTTCCTAAAAGAGCTAGGTGAAAAGCTCATCATAGAAACCAAGGACCACAGGGCGACCAGCTTCCTCTTTCAGAGATTCAATGTTGCGATCCAGAGAGGAAATGCCTGCAGCATTCTGGGCACGCGGCCCACCGCCAGGGAGCTGGACGAAGTATTCGAGATGTAGCTCTGAGTTACCTATGTTGTTTTACTTTCTATTGTATTTTTGTGAATGTTTTGTCAATGTATTTTGTCTTTAAATAAAATATACATTAAATATAGGTGGTTGTAGGAGAAAATTCTCAAACAGCTTCAGGGAGAACCTTGAGTATTCCCTGAAGCAAGTTTATTCTCTTCTCTGAGGATGAGGGTCCCTAGAACAGTTCTAGAGGTGGTACCTCCCTATATCTATGTATATATATATATATATATATATATATATATATATATATATATATATACATATATATATATATATATATATATATATATACATTTATATATATATAATATATATATATATATATATATATATATATATATATATATATACATGTATAATATACATGTATGTATATATATATATATATATATATATATATATATATAAATATATATATATATATATATATATATATATATATATATATGTATATATATATATGTATAATATACATGTATATATATATATATATGTATAATATACATATATATATATATATATATATATATATATATATATATATATATATATATATATATATATATATATACATGTATATATATATATATATATATATATATATATATATATATATATATATATATATATATACATATATATATATACATATATATATATATATACATATATATATATATATATATATATATATATATATATATATATATATATATATATATATATATATATGTATATATATATATATATATATATATATATATATATATATATATATACATATATATATATATATATATATATATATATATATATATATATATATATATATATATATATATATATATAGGCCAAACATTCACAAAAATACATCAGAAAGTAAAACAACATAGGTAACTCAGAGCTACATCTCGAATACTTCGTCCTGCTCCCCTGCAGTGGGCCGCGTGCCCAGAATGCTGCGGGCATTTCCTCTCTGGATCGCAACACTGAGTCTCTGAAAGAGGAAGCTGGTCGCCCTGTGGTCCTTGGTTTCTATGATGAGCTTTTCACCCAGCTCTTTGAGGAACTTTAGAGCACACTTGCCCCATGCTCCAAGGGTCTCCGACCCTATTGGAATGAAGTTATAGCAAGGGGGAAGGTCTTCATATTTTCGGATCTTCTGGGTCTCCCTGTGGCTGGCAGCTCCACCCCCTTCCACTACAGAGTATGGCAAGTAGGTGTCTGCCAATGTGGCAGCACAGGTGTAGTCCCAGGCAATCTGCTTTCCATCCTTCCAGGGTAGCATAGTGGCTCCATCAGGACGCTTTTGACTTCCATCAGACCTCTGTACTTGGGGTTCCCGTTGAGCTGGGCAGCGGGCTGCGGCGAGGCTTCTCTTTATTATGTCATTGATCTCCTCATGTCTGGCAGACTTCCCTTCTGCTGTGTGGCACACGAGACCATAAAGTCCGAATTGATCAGCTGTCGCCCTGCCGCAAATACACCTATGTTCGGTGAGTATGGGGGCGGCTAGGCGAAGAGCAACACCAATCCGAATGGCCTGTGGGTCGAGACGGGTGCCCAGGGAGGAATTGGGAACAGCTAACAGGAAATCTCCTGAGTGTGGTGCCTTCACTGCCAGGAGACGAGCTTTGTTCTTTCCTGAAGCATTGGAGAGCATTGTGTTGGCGATTTTTTCCATGATCGGTTAGTCCCAGTGGGACTGTTTGTGCTGTTTGGGAGGAGCTGGTCTACTGGAGGAGTCTGTAAGGGTGTCCCACCGAATTGCTGCTTCAGTAAACCTGGGGTCTTAAGCTCCTACCAAGTCTCTCAAGCGTTCGGGCACTATCTTCTTGACTAATGCACTGGAAGCCAAACACGAAGACAGAAAAGCAGGTAAAGCAACATGCGTTGCTTTACGCACCCCTATACCTCCCAGTTGCACTGGGAGGGTTGCCTGATCCCATTGCTCATCCTCTAGTGACAGGTTCAGTGCCTTCTTAAAAGTTGATCTCAGGTGTGCGTCATATTCATCGAGTGTTGGGTTGTCAAAAGAGGGTGCACACCTCAAGAAGTAAGTGAGTCTTGGCATAGTAAGACACCTTGTGAGGAGATACAGAGCATCATGGGCATCAAGATCGCTTATTCTCTCCTCCATTCTCATTAGGTCATTCAATTTGTCCCTGAGGACAGTATCGATGGCCCGGTGACCCAGCGGTGCCCCCAAGAGGGTACTGTTGGACGGAGTTGTAGTTGAGACTTCCGGGAGGATTCTTCGCACAGCATTGATTATTTCCTGGTTCGCTGTGATGATTTCACACTTGGAGGGATTGAGGATGAGTCCCAAGTTTTCTCTCTGTGTTTTCACCAGTTGTAGGTCCCCCACGAGGGACTCTTCAGTACCTGCCAGAGTGCCGTCATCCAGGTACCAGATATTGAGCTCACTGCGTAGGCTGGAAGTTAGTTCTCTTACCGCCAAGCAGAAGAGAAGTGGAGCGAGTGGGTCACCCTGCTGAACACCCTCTGATGATTGAATTTCATGTTCTCCAAACAAAAGAATTGATATATATATTTTATTTTATTTTATTATCACACTGGCCGATTCCCACCAAGGCAGGGTGGCCCGAAAAAGAAAAACTTTCACCATCATTCACTCCATCACTGTCTTGCCAGAAGGGTGCTTTACACTACAGTTTTTAAACTGCAACATTAACACCCCTCCTTCAGAGTGCAGGCACTGTACTTCCCATCTCCAGGACTCAAGTCCGGCCTGCCGGTTTCCCTGAACCCCTTCATAAATTTTACTTTGCTCACACTTCAACAGCACGTCAAGTATTAAAAACCATTTGTCTCCATTCACTCCTATCAAACACGCTCACGCATGCCTGCTGGAAGTCCAAGCCCCTCGCACACAAAACCTCCTTTACCCCCTCCCTCCAACCTATCCTAGGCCGAACCCCTACCCCGCCTTCCTTCCATTACAGACTGATACACTCTTGAAGTTATTCTGTTTCGCTCCATTCTCTCCACATGTCCGAACCACCACAACAACCCTTCCTCAGCCATCTGGACAACAGTTTTGGTAATCCCGCACCTCCTCCTAACTTCCAAACTACGAATTCTCTGCATTATATTCACACCACACATTGCTCTCAGACATGACATCTCCACTGCCTCCAGCCTTCTCCTCGCTGCAACATTCATCACCCATGCTTCACACCCATATAAGAGCGTTGGTAAAACTATACTCTCATACATTCCCCTCTTTGCCTCCAAGGACAAAGTTCTTTTTCTCCACAGACTCCTAAGTGCACCACTCACCCTTTTCCCCTCATCAATTCTATAATTCACCTCATCTTTCATAGACCCATCCGCTGACACGTCCACTCCCAAATATCTGAATACATTCACCTCCTCCATACTCCCTCCCTCCAATCTGATATCCAATCTTTCATCACCTAATCTTTTTGTTATCCTCATAACCTTACTCTTTCCTGTATTCACTTTCAATTTTCTTCTTTTGCACACCCTACCAAATTCATCCACCAATCTCTGCAACTTCTCTTCAGAATCTCCCAAGAGCACAGTGTCATCAGCAAAGAGCAAGTGTGACAACTCCCACTTTATGTGTGATTCTTTATCTTTTAACTCCACGCCTCTTGCCAAGACCCTCGCATTTACTTCTCTTACAACCCCATCTATAAATATATTAAACAACCACGGTGACATCACACATCCTTGTCTAAGCCCTACTTTTACTGGGAAATAATTTCCCTCTTTCCTACATACTCTAACTTGAGCCTCACTATCTTCGTAAAAACTCTTCACTGCTTTCAGTAACCTACCTCCTACACCATACACCTGCAACATCTGCCACATTGCCCCCCTATCCACCCTGTCATACGCCTTTTCCAAATCCATAAATGCCACAAAGACCTCTTTAGCCTTATCTAAATACTGTTCACTTATATGTTTCACTGTAAACACCTGGTCCACACACCCCCTACCTTTCCTAAAGCCTCCTTGTTCATCTGCTATCCTATTCTCCGTCTTACTCTTAATTCTTTCAATAATAACTCTACCATACACTTTGCCAGGTATACTCAACAGACTTATCCCCCTATAATTTTTGCACTCTCTTTTATCCCCTTTGCCTTTATACAAAGGAACTATGCGTGCTCTCTGCCAATCCCTAGGTACCTTACCCTCTTCCATACATGATATATATATATATATATATATATATATATACATATACATATATATATATATATATATATATATATATATATATATATATATTTTTATTTTATTTATTATCACACCGGCCGATTCCCACCAAGGCAGGGTGGCCCGAAAAAGAAAAACTTTCACCATCATTCACTCCATCACTGTCTTGCCAGAAGGGTGCTTTACACTACAGTTTTTAAACTGCAACATTAACACCCCTCCTTCAGAGTGCAGGCACTGTACTTCCCATCTCCAGGACTCAAGTCCGGCCTGCCGGTTTCCCTGAATCCCTTCATAAATGTTACTTTGCTCACACTCCAACAGCACGTCAAGTATTAAAAACCATTTGTCTCCATTCACTCCTATCAAACACGCTCAAGCATGCCTGCTGGAAGTCCAAGCCCCTCGCACACAAAACCTCCTTTACCCCCTCCCTCCAACCCTTCCTAGGCCGACCCCTACCCCGCCTTCCTTCCACTACAGACTGATACATATATGATACATATATGATACTGATATATATATATATATATATATATATATATATGTATATATATATATATATATATATATATATATATATATATATATATCTATATATATATATATATATATGTGTGTGTGTGTGTGTGTGTGTGTGTGTGTGTGTGTGTGTGTGTGTGTGTGTGTGTGTAGAAGCAAAAAAATCTCACGCCTTCATGATAGAACGCTTACGTGGAACGTGAAAGAGAGAGAGAGAGAGAGAGAGCGAGAAAGACGCTAGGAAACTCATCAGAAAACGAACGTAACATGGGAACAGGTTAGTGGCGGTTCAATGACAAATATACTCGATAGAGCTGGACGTGCAAATGGCATTCTCTGGCTAAGTGGACCGTGAGCAACACCAGCTCTCTTCTAACTAACGATAATGAGATCAGTACACTGACTAAAGAAATTACCCTCATCTGGCCGTAAGACAGAGACTTACTATCGCCCCAGAAATCCCAGAGAAGGTATTTATTTGTTTATTTCAATCATGTCAGTCACTTCTACTTCAAATATTTATTAGCTTTTTATGTGAAATATTCGTTTTGCGTAAATCTGATTTTGTTAGTCATTGATAACATCTTTGTAATTTCTTGAACTAAAAATTACCCCAGTAATGTCGGTGTAAGATTCGTCTCTAAAATACTATCAGTTACAACTTGTCGGTATACCCATACAATCTACCTGGAATTTACGTGGAGAGGGTTCCAGGGGTCAACGCCCCCACGGCCCGGTCTGTGACCAGGCCTACTGTTACAAATATCATTCATATTGTAAGTGGAAGTATACGCTTGTTATAAACATTGTTTATATTGTAACTGTGAATATATAGAGGTAAAAACATCGTTCATTATGTTCTAAGTATACATTAATTTTGATCATAATTCATACTGCACGTGTATGTATATATATATTATAAACATTCTTAAAAAATAATTTAAAAGAATAGTTCATACTGCATGAATAAGTACATACAAAATATATGTATATTTAAAACAGTCACATAAAAGAATATTGAACTGGCATGCTGCAAGATATAAACTAGCATGCTGCAAGATATAAACTAGCATGCTGCAAGATATAAACTAGCATGCTGCATGATATACACTAGCATGCTGCATGATATAAACTAGCATGCTGCAAGATATAAACTAGCATGCTGCACGATATAAACTCGCATGCTGCAAGATATAAACTAGCATGCTGCAAGATATAAACTAGCATGCTGCAAGATATAAACTCGCATGCTGCAAGATATAAACTAGCATGCTGCATGATATAAACTAGCATGCTGCATGATATAAACTAGCATGCTGCAAGATATAAACTAGCATGCTGCATGATATAAACTAGCATGCTGCAAGATATAAACTAGCATGCTGCATGATATAAACTAGCATGCTGCAAGATATAAACTAGCATGCTGCAAGATATAAACTAGCATGCTGCATGATATAAACTAGCATGCTGCAAGATATAAACTAGCATGCTGCATGATATAAACTAGCATGCTGCAAGATATAAACTAGCATGCTGCATGATATAAACTAGCATGCTGCATGATATAAATTAGCATGCTGCAAGATATAAACTAGCATGCTGCAAGATATAAACTAGCATGCTGCATGATATAAACTAGCATGCTGCAAGATATAAACTAGCATGCTGCATGATATAAACTAGCATGCTGAATGATATAAACTAGCATGCTGAAAGATATAAACTAGCATGCTGCATGATATAAACTAGCATGCTGCATGATATAAACTAGCATGCTGCAAGATATAAACTAGCATGCTGCAAGATATAAACTAGCATGCTGCATGATATAAACTAGCATGCTGCAAGATATAAACTAGCATGCTGCATGATATAAACTAGCATGCTGCATGATATAAACTAGCATGCAGCATGATATAAACTAGCATGCTGCATGATATAAACTAGCATGCTGCATGATATAAACTAGCATGCTGCAAGATATAAACTAGCATGCTGCATGATATAAACTAGCATGCTGCATGATATAAACTAGCATGCTGCATGATATAAACTAGCATGCAGCATGATATAAACTAGCATGCTGCATGATATAAACCAGCATGCTGCATGATATAAACTAGCATGCAGCATGATATAAACTAGCATGCTGCATGATATAAACCAGCATGCTGCATGATATAAACTAGCATGCTACACGATATAAACTAGCATGCTGCATGATATAAACTAGCATGCTGCATGATATAAACTAGCATGCTACATGATATAAACTAGCATGCTGCATGATATAAACTAGCATGCTACATGATATAAACTAGCATGCTGCATGATATAAACTAGCATGCTGCATGATATAAACTAGCATGCTGCATGATATAAACTAGCTTGCTGCATGATATAAACTAGCATGCTGCATGATATAAACTAGCATGCTGCATGATATAAACTAGCATGCTACATGAAATAAACTAGCATACTGCATGATATAAACTAGCATGCTACATGATATAAACTAGCAAGCTGCATGATTTAAACTAGCATGCTGCATGATATAAACTCGCATGCTGCATGATATAAACTCGCATGCTGCATGATATAAACTAGCATGCTGCATGATATAAACTAGCATGCTACATGAAATAAACTAGCATACTGCATGATATAAACTAGCATGCTACATGATATAAACTAGCAAGCTGCATGATTTAAACTAGCATGCTGCATGATATAAACTCGCATGCTGCATGATATAAACTAGCATGCTGCATGATATAAACTAGCATGCTGCATGATATAAACTAGCATGCTACATGATATAAACTAGCATGCTGCATGATATAAACTAGCATGCTGCATGATATAAACTAGCATGCTGCATGATATAAACTAGCATGCTGCATGATATAAACTAGCATGCTACATGATATAAACTAGCAAGCTGCATGATATAAACTAGCATGCTACATGATATAAACTAGCATGCTGCATGATATAAACTAGCAAGCTGCATGATATAAACTAGCATGCTGCATGATATAAACTAGCATGCTGCATGATATAAACTCGCATGCTGCATGATATAAACTAGCATGCTGCATGATATAAACTAGCATGCTGCATGATATAAACTAGCAAGCTGCATGATATAAACTAGCATGCTGCATGATATAAACTAGCATGCTGCATGATATAAACTAGCATGCTGCATGATATAAACTAGCATGCTGCATGATATAAACTAGCATGCTGCATGATATAAACTAGCATGCTACATGATATAAACTAGCAAGCTGCATGATATAAACTAGCATGCTACATGATATAAACTAGCATGCTGCATGATATAAACTAGCAAGCTGCATGATATAAACTAGCAAGCTGCATGATTTAAACTAGCATGCTGCATGATATAAACTCGCATGCTGCATGATATAAACTAGCATGCTGCATGATATAAACTAGCATGCTGCATGATATAAACTAGCAAGCTGCATGATATAAACTAGCATGCTGCATGATATAAACTAGCATGCTGCATGATATAAACTAGCATGCTGCATGATATAAACTAGCATGCTGCATGATATAAACTAGCATGCTACATGATATAAACTAGCAAGCTGAATGATATAAACTAGCATGCTACATGATATAAACTAGCATGCTGCATGATATAAACTAGCAAGCTGCATGATATAAACTAGCATGCTGCATGATATAAACTAGCATGCTGCATGATATAAACTCACATGCTGCATGATATAAACTAGCATGCTGCATGATATAAACTAGCATGCTGCATGATATAAACTCACATTCTGCATGATATAAACTAGCATGCTGCATGATATAAACTAGCATGCTGCATGATATAAACTCGCATGCTGCATGATATATGCTCGCATGCTGCATGATATAAACTCACATGCTGCATGATATAAACTCGCATGCTGCATGATATAAACTAGCAAGCTGCATGATATAAACTAGCATGCTGCATGATATAAACTAGCATGCTGCATGATATAAACTCACATGCTGCATGATATAAACTAGCATGCTGCATGATATAAACTAGCATGCTGTATGATATAAACTCACATGCTGCATGATATAAACTAGCATGCTGCATGATATAAACTAGCATGCTGCATGATATAAACTCGCATGCTGCATGATATAAGCTCGCATGCTGCATGATATAAACTCACATGCTGCATGATATAAACTCGCATGCTGCATGATATAAACTTGCATGCTGCATGATATAAAGTGGCATGCTGCATGATATAAACTAGCATGCTGCATGATATAAACTCGCATGCTGCATGATATAAACTCGCATGCTGCATGATATAAACTCACATGCTGAATGATATAATCTCGCATGCTGCCTGATATAAACTCGCATGCTGCATGATAATAACTCACATGCTGCATGATATAAACTCGCATGCTGCATGATATAAACTGACATGCTGCATGATATAAACTCGCATGCTGCATGATATAGACTCGCATGCTGCAAGATATAAACTCGCATGCTGCATGATATAAACTCGCATGCTGCATGATATAAACTCGCATGCTGCATGATATAAACTCGCATGCTGCATGATATAAACTCGCATGCTGCATGATATAACTCGCATGCTGCATGATATAAACTCACATGCTGCAAGATATAAACTCGCATGCTGCATGATATAAACTCGCATGCTGCATGATATAACTCGCATGTTGCATGATATAAACTCACATGCTGCATGATATAAACTCGCATGGTGCAAGATATAAACTCGCATGCTGCATGATATAAACTCGCATGCTGCATGATATAAACTCGCATGCTGCATGATATAAACTCGCATGCTGCATGATATAAACTCGCATGCTGCATGATATAAACTCGCATGCTGCATGATATAAACCCGCATGCTGCATGATATAATTTCGCATGCTGCCTGATATAAACTCGCATGCTGCATGATATAAACTCGCATGCTGCATGATATAAACTCGCATGCTGCATGATATAAACTCGCATGCTGCATGATATAACTCGCATGCGGCATGATATAAACTCGCATACTGCATGATATAAACTCGCATGCTGCATGACATAAACTCGCATGCTGCATGATATAAACCCGCATGCTGCATGATATAAACTCGCATGCTGCATGATATAAACTCGCATGCTCAATTATATAAATTCGCATGCTGCATGATATAAACTCGCATGCTGCATGATATAAACTCGCATGCTGCATGATATAAACTCGCATGCTGCATGATGTAAACTCGCATGCTGCCTGATATAAACTCGCATGCTGCATGATATAAACCCGCATGCTGTATGATATAAACTCGCAGGCTGCATGATATAAACTCGCATGCTGCATGATATAAACTCGCATGCTGCATGATATAAACTCGCATACTGCATGATATAAACTCTCATGCTGCATGATATAAACTCGCATGCTGCATGATATAAACTGGCACGCTGCATAATATAAAATGGCATGCTGCATGATATAAACTCTCATGCTGCATGATATAAACTCACATGCTGCATGATATAAACTCGCATACTGCATGATATAAACTTGCATGTTGCCTGATATAAACTCGCATGCTGCATGATATAAACTAGCATGCTGCATGATATAAACTAGCATGCTGCATGATATAAACTAGCATGCTGCATGATATAAACTAGCATGCTGCATGATATAAACTAGCATGCTACATGATATAAACTAGCAAGCTGCATGATATAAACTAGCATGCTACATGATATAAACTAGCATGCTGCATGATATAAACTAGCAAGCTGCATGATATAAACTAGCATGCTGCATGATATAAACTAGCATGCTGCATGATATAAACTCACATGCTGCATGATATAAACTAGCATGCTGCATGATATAAACTAGCATGCTGCATGATATAAACTCACATTCTGCATGATATAAACTAGCATGCTGCATGATATAAACTAGCATGCTGCATGATATAAACTCGCATGCTGCATGATATATGCTCGCATGCTGCATGATATAAACTCACATGCTGCATGATATAAACTCGCATGCTGCATGATATAAACTAGCAAGCTGCATGATATAAACTAGCATGCTGCATGATATAAACTAGCATGCTGCATGATATAAACTCACATGCTGCATGATATAAACTAGCATGCTGCATGATATAAACTAGCATGCTGTATGATATAAACTCACATGCTGCATGATATAAACTAGCATGCTGCATGATATAAACTAGCATGCTGCATGATATAAACTCGCATGCTGCATGATATAAGCTCGCATGCTGCATGATATAAACTCACATGCTGCATGATATAAACTCGCATGCTGCATGATATAAACTTGCATGCTGCATGATATAAAGTGGCATGCTGCATGATATAAACTAGCATGCTGCATGATATAAACTCGCATGCTGCATGATATAAACTCGCATGCTGCATGATATAAACTCACATGCTGAATGATATAATCTCGCATGCTGCCTGATATAAACTCGCATGCTGCATGATAATAACTCACATGCTGCATGATATAAACTCGCATGCTGCACGATATAAACTGACATGCTGCATGATATAAACTCGCATGCTGCATGATATAGACTCGCATGCTGCAAGATATAAACTCGCATGCTGCATGATATAAACTCGCATGCTGCATGATATAAACTCGCATGCTGCATGATATAAACTCGCATGCTGCATGATATAAACTCGCATGCTGCATGATATAACTCGCATGCTGCATGATATAAACTCACATGCTGCAAGATATAAACTCGCATGCTGCATGATATAAACTCGCACGCTGCATGATATAACTCGCATGTTGCATGATATAAACTCACATGCTGCATGATATAAACTCGCATGCTGGTGCAATGATATAAACTCGCATGCTGCATGATATAAACTAGCATGCTGCATGATATAAACTCGCATGCTGCATGATATAAACTCGCATGCTGCATGATATAAACTCGCATGCTGCATGATATAAACTCGCATGCTGCATGATATAAACCCGCATGCTGCATGATATAATTTCGCATGCTGCCTGATATAAACTCGCATGCTGCATGATATAAACTCGCATGCTGCATGATATAAACTCGCATGCTGCATGATATAAACTCGCATGCTGCATGATATAAACTCGCATGCTGCATGATATAAACTCGCATGCTGCATGATATAAACTCGCATGCTGCATGATATAAACTCGCATGCTGCATGATATAAACCCGCATGCTGCATGATATAAACTCGCATGCTGCATGATATAAACTCGCATGCTCAATTATATAAATTCGCATGCTGCATGATATAAACTCGCATGCTGCATGATATAAACTCGCATGCTGCATGATATAAACTCGCATGCTGCATGATGTAAACTCGCATGCTGCCTGATATAAACTTGCATGCTGCATGATATAAACCCGCATGCTGCATGATATAAACTCGCAGGCTGCATGATATAAACTCGCATGCTGCATGATATAAACTCGCATGCTGCATGATATAAACTCGCATACTGCATGATATAAACTCTCATGCTGCATGATATAAACTCGCATGCTGCATGATATAAACTGGCACGCTGCATAATATAAACTGGCATGCTGCATGATATAAACTCTCATGCTGCATGATATAAACTCACATGCTGCATGATATAAACTCGCATACTGCATGATATAAACTTGCATGTTGCCTGATATAAACTCGCATGCTGCATGATATAAGCTCGCATGCTGCATGATATAAACTCGCATGCTGCATGATATAAACTCGCATGCTGCATGATATAAACTTGCATGTTGCCTGATATAAACTCGCATGCTGCATGATATAAACTTGCATGTTGCCTGATATAAACTCGCATGCTGCATGATATAAGCTCGCATGCTGCATGATATAAACTCGCATGCTGCATGATATAAACTCGCATGCTGCCTGATATAAACTCGCATGCTGCATGATATAAACTCGCATGCTGCATGATGTAACCTGGCATGCTGCATGATATAAACTCGCATTCTGCATGATGTAAACTCGCATGCTGCATGATATAAACTCCCATGCTGCATGATATAACCTGGCATGCTGCATGATATAAACTCGCATGATGTAAACTCGCATGCTGCATGATATAAACTCGCATGCTGCATGATATAACCTGGCATGCTGCATAATATAAACTCGCATGCTGCATGATATAAACTCGCATGCTGCATTATATAAACTCGCATGCTGCATGATATAAACTGGCACGCTGCATGATATAAACTGGCACGCTGCATGATATAAACTGGCACGCTGCATGATATAAACTCGCATGCTGCATGATATAAACTCGCATGCTGCATGATATAAACTGGCACGCTGCATGATATAAACTGGCACGCTGCATGATATAACCTGGCATGCTGCATAATATAAACTCGCATGCTGCATGATGTAAACTCGCATGCTGCATGATATAAACTCACATGCTGCATGATATAAACTCGCATGCTGCATGATATAAACTCGCATGCTGCATGATATAAACTCGCATGCTGCATGATGTAAACTCGCATGCTGCATGATATAAACTCGCATGTTGCATGATATAAACTCGCATGCTGCATGATATAAACTCGCATGTTGCATGATATAAACTAGCATGCTGCATGATATAAACTCGCATGCTGCATGATATAAACTCACATGCTGCATGATATAAACTCGCATGCTGCATGATATAAACTCAGATGCTGCATGATATAAACTCGCATGCTGCATGATATAAACTCACAAGCTGCATGATATAAACTCGCATGCTGCATGATATAAACTCGCATGCTGCATGATATAAACTCAGATGCTGCATGATATAAACTCGCATGCTGCATGATATAAACTCGAATGCTGCATGATATAAACTCGCATGCTGCATGATATAAACTCGGATGCTGCATGATATAAACTCGAATGCTGCATGATATAAACTCGCATGCTGCATGATATAAACTCACATGCTGCATGATATAAACTCGCATGCTGCATGATATAAACTCGCATGCTGCATGATATAAACTCGCATGCTGCATGATATAAACTCGCATGCTGCATGATATAAACTCACATGCTGCATGATATAAACTCGCATGCTGCATGATATAAACTCACATGCTGCATGATATAAACTCGCATGCTGCATGATATAAACTCGCATTCTGCATGATATAAACTCACATGCTGCATGATATAAACTCGCATTCTGCATGATATAAACTCACATGCTGCATGATATAAACTCGCATGCTGCATGATATAAACTCGCATGCTGCATGATATAAACCCGCATTCTGCATGATATAAACTCGCATGCAGCATGATATAAACTCGCATGCTGCATGATATAAACTCACATGCTGCATGATATAAACTCGCATGCTGCATGATATAACTCGCATTCTGCATGATATAAACTCGCATGCTGCATGATATAAACTCGCATGCTGCATGATATAAACTCGCATTCTGCATGATATAAACTCGCATGCAGCATGATATAAACTCGCATGCTGCATGATATAAACTCACATGCTGCATGATATAAACTCACATGCTGCATGATATAAACTCGCATGCTGCATGATATAAACTCGCATTCTGCATGATATAAACTCGCATGCTGCATGATATAAACTCGCATTCTGCATGATATAAACTCGCATGCTGCATGATATAACTCGCATTCTGCATGATATAAACTCGCATGCTGCATGATATAAACTCGCATGCTGCATGATATAACTCACATGCTGCATGATATAAACTCGCATGCTGCATGATATAAACTCGCATGCTGCATGATATAAACTCACATGCTGCATGATATAAACTCGCATTCTGCATGATATAAACTCACATGCTGCATGATATAAACTCGCATTCTGCATGATATAAACTCGCGTGCTGCATGATATAAACTCGCATTCTGCATGATATAAACTCACATGCTGCATGATATAAACTCGCATTCTGCATGATATAAACTCGCATGCTGCATGATATAACCTGGCATGCTGCATGATATAAACTCGCATGCTGCATGATGTAAACTCGCATGCTGCATGATATAAACTCGCATGCTGCATGATATAACCTGGCATGCTGCATAATATAAACTCGCATGCTGCATGATATAAACTCGCATGCTGCATTATATAAACTCGCATGCTGCATGATATAAACTGGCACGCTGCATGATATAAACTGGCACGCTGCATGATATAAACTGGCACGCTGCATGATATAAACTCGCATGCTGCATGATATAAACTCGCATGCTGCATGTTATAAACTGGCACGCTGCATGATATAAACTGGCACGCTGCATGATATAACCTGGCATGCTGCATAATATAAACTCGCATGCTGCATGATGTAAACTCGCATGCTGCATGATATAAACTCACATGCTGCATGATATAAACTCGCATGCTGCATGATATAAACTCGCATGCTGCATGATATAAACTCGCATGCTGCATGATGTAAACTCGCATGCTGCATGATATAAACTCGCATGTTGCATGATATAAACTCGCATGTTGCATGATATAAACTCACATGCTGCATGATATAAACTCGCATGTTGCATGATATAAACTAGCATGCTGCATGATATAAACTCGCATGTTGCATGATATAAACTAGCATGCTGCATGATATAAACTCGCATGCTGCATGATATAAACTCACATGCTGCATGATATAAACTCGCATGCTGCATGATATAAACTCAGATGCTGCATGATATAAACTCGCATGCTGCATGATATAAACTCACAAGCTGCATGATATAAACTCGCATGCTGCATGATATAAACTCAGATGCTGCATGATATAAACTCGCATGCTGCATGATATAAACTCGCATGCTGCATGATATAAACTCAGATGCTGCATGATATAAACTCGCATGCTGCATGATATAAACTCGAATGCTGCATGATATAAACTCGCATGCTGCATGATATAAACTCGGATGCTGCATGATATAAACTCGAATGCTGCATGATATAAACTCGCATGCTGCATGATATAAACTCACATGCTGCATGATATAATCTCGCATGCTGCATGATATAAACTCGCATGCTGCATGATATAAACTCGCATGCTGCATGATATAAACTCGCATGCTGCATGATATAAACTCGCATGCTGCATGATATAACTCGCATGCTGCATGATATAAACTCGCATGCTGCATGATATAAACTCGCATGCTGCATGATATAAACTCGCATGCTGCATGATATAAACTCGCATGCTGCATGATATAAACTCACATGCTGCATGATATAAACTCGCATGCTGCATGATATAAACTCCCATGCTGCATGATATAAACTCGCATGCTGCATGATATAAACTCGCATGCTGCATGATATAAACTCGCATGCTTCATGATATAAACTCGCATGCTGCATGATATAAACTCGCATGCTGCATGATATAAACCCGCATGCTGCATGATATAAACTCGCATGCTGCATGATATAAACTCGCATGCTGCATGATATAAACTCGCATGCTGCATGATATAAACTCGCATGCTGCATGATATAAACTCGCATGCTGCATGATATAAACTCGCATGCTGCATGATATAAACTCGCATGCTGCATGATATAAACTCGCATGCTGCATGATATAAACTCGCATGCTGCATGATATAAACTCGCATGCTGCATGATATAAACTCGCATGCTGCATGATATAAACTCGCATGCTCAATTATATAAATTCGCATGCTGCATGATATAAACTCGCATGCTGCATGATATAAACTCGCATGCTGCATGATATAAACTCGCATGCTGCATGATATAAACTCGCATGCTGCATGATATAAACTCGCATGCTGCATGATATAAACCCGCATGCTGTATGATATAAACTCGCAGGCTGCATGATATAAACTCGCATGCTGCATGATATAAACTCGCATGCTGCATGATATAAACTCGCATACTGCATGATATAAACTCTCATGCTGCATGATATAAACTCGCATGCTGCATGATATAAACTGGCACGCTGCATAATATAAACTGGCATGCTGCATGATATAAACTCTCATGCTGCATGATATAAACTCACATGCTGCATGATATAAACTCGCATACTGCATGATATAAACTTGCATGTTGCCTGATATAAACTCGCATGCTGCATGATATAAACTAGCATGCTGCATGATATAAACTAGCATGCTGCATGATATAAACTAGCATGCTGCATGATATAAACTAGCATGCTGCATGATATAAACTAGCATGCTACATGATATAAACTAGCAAGCTGCATGATATAAACTAGCATGCTACATGATATAAACTAGCATGCTGCATGATATAAACTAGCAAGCTGCATGATATAAACTAGCATGCTGCATGATATAAACTAGCATGCTGCATGATATAAACTCACATGCTGCATGATATAAACTAGCATGCTGCATGATATAAACTAGCATGCTGCATGATATAAACTCACATTCTGCATGATATAAACTAGCATGCTGCATGATATAAACTAGCATGCTGCATGATATAAACTCGCATGCTGCATGATATATGCTCGCATGCTGCATGATATAAACTCACATGCTGCATGATATAAACTCGCATGCTGCATGATATAAACTAGCAAGCTGCATGATATAAACTAGCATGCTGCATGATATAAACTAGCATGCTGCATGATATAAACTAGCATGCTGCATGATATAAACTAGCATGCTGCATGATATAAACTCACATGCTGCATGATATAAACTAGCATGCTGCATGATATAAACTAGCATGCTGCATGATATAAACTGGCATGCTGCATGATATAAACCCGCATGCTGCATGCATGCTGCATGATATAAACTAGCATGCTGCATGATATAAACTAGCATGCTGCATGATATAAACTGGCATGCTGCATGATATAAACCCGCATGCTGCATGATATAAACTCGCATGCTGCATGATATAAACCTGCATGCTGCATGATATAAACCCGCATGCTGCATGATATAAACCCGCATGCTGCATGATATAAACTCGCATGCTGCATGATATAAACTCGCATGCTGCATGATATAAACTCGCATGCTGCATGATATAAACTGGCATGCTGCATGATATAAACTCGCATGCTGCATGATATAAACTCGCATGCTGCATGATATAAACTCGCATGCTGCATGATATAAACTCGCATGCTGCATGATATAAACTCGCATGCTGCATGATATAAACTCGCATGCTGCATGATATAAACTGGCATGCTGCATGATATAAACTCGCATGCTGCATGATATAAACTCACATGCTGCATGATATAAACTGGCATGCTGCATGATATAAACTCGCATGCTGCATGATATAAACTCGCATGCTGCATGATATAAACTCACATGCTTCATGATATAAACTGGCATGCTGCATGATATAAACTCGCATGCTGCATGATATAAACTCGCATGCTGCATGATATAAACTCGCATGCTGCATGATATAAACTCGCATGCTGCATGATATAAACTCGCATGCTGCATGATATAAACTCGCATGCTGCATGATATAAACTCACATGCTGCATGATATAAACTGGCATGCTTCATGATATAAACTTGCATGCTGCATGATATAAACTCGCATGCTGCATGATATAAACTCGCATGCTGCATGATATAAACTCGCATGCTGCATGATATAAACTCGCATGCTGCATGATATAAACTTGCATGCTGCATGATATAAACTCACATGCTGCATGATATAAACTGGCATGCTTCATGATATAAACTCGCATGCTGCATGATATAAACTTGCATGCTGCATGATATAAACTCACATGCTGCATTATATAAACTAGCATGCTGCATGATATAAACTTGCATGCTGCATGATATAAACTTGCATGCTGCATGATATAAACTCGCATGCTGCCTGATATAAACTCGCATGCTGCATGATATAAACTCGCATGCTGCATGATGTAAACTCGCATGCTGCATGATATAAACTCACATGCTGCATGATATAAACTGGCATGCTGCATGATATAAACTGGCATGCTTCATGATATAAACTCGCATGCTGCATGATATAAACTCGCATGCTGCATGATATAAACTGGCATGCTTTATGATATAAACTCGCATGCTGCATGATATAAACTCGCATGCTGCATGATATAAACTCGCATGCTGCATGATATAAACTCGCATGCTGCATGATATAAACTCGCATGCTGCATGATATAAACTCGCATGCTGCATGATATAAACTCGCATGCTGCATGATATAAACTCACATGCTGCATGATATAAACTCGCATGCTGCATGATATAAACTCACATGCTGCATGATATAAACTCGCATGCTGCATGATATAAACTCGCATGCTGCATGATATAAACTCGCATGCTGCATGATATAAACTCGCATGCTGCATGATATAAACTCGCATGCTTCATGATATAAACTCGCATGCTGCATGATATAAACTCACATGCTTCATGATATAAACTCGCATGCTGCATGATATAAACTCACATGCTTCATGATATAAACTCACATGCTTCATGATATAAACTCACATGCTGCATGATATAAACTCGCATGCTTCATGATATAAACTCGCATGCTGCATGATATAAACTCACATGCTTCATGATATAAACTCGCATGCTGCATGATATAAACTCACATGCTTCATGATATAAACTCACATGCTTCATGATATAAACTCACATGCTGCATGATATAAACTCGCATGCTTCATGATATAAACTCGCATGCTTCATGATATAAACTCACATGCTGCATGATATAAACTCACATGCTTCATGATATAAACTGGCATGCTGCATGATATAAACTCACATGCTGCATGATATAAACTCACATGCTGCATGATATAAACTCGCATGCTGCATGATATAAACTCACATGCTGCATGATATAAACTCACATGCTGCATGATATAAACTCACATGCTGCATGATATAATCTCGCATGCTTCTTGATATAAACTCACATGCTGCATGATATAAACTCACATGCTGCATGATATAAACTCGCATGCTGCATGATATAAACTTGCATGCTGCATGATATAAACTCACATGCTGCATGATATGAACTCACATGCTGCATGATATAAACTCGCATGCTGCATGATATAAACTAGTATGCTGCATGATATAAACTCACATGCTGCATGATATGAACTCACATGCTGCATGATATAAACTCGCATGCTGCATGATATAAACTGGCATGCTGCATGATATAAACTCGCATGCTTCATGATATAAACTCACATGCTGCATGATATAAACTCACATGCTGCATGATATAAACTCGCATGCTGCATGATATAAACTGGTATGCTGCATGATATAAACTCGCATGCTGCATGATATAAACCCGCATGCTGCATGGTATAAACTCGCATGCTTCATGATATAAACTGGCATGCTGCATGATATAAACTCGCATGCTGCATGATATAAACTCGCATGCTGCATGATATAAACTGGCATGCTGCATGATATAAACTCGCATGCTTCATGATATAAACTCGCATGCTGCATGATATAAACTCGCATGCTTCATGATATAAACTGGCATGCTGCATGATATAAACTCACATGCTTCATGATATAAACTGGCATGCTGCATGATATAAACTCGCATGCTTCATGATATAAACTGGCATGCTGCATGATATAAACTCGCATGCTTCATGATATAAACTCGCATGCTGCATGATATAAACTCGCATGCTGCATGATATAAACTCGCATGCTTCATGATATAAACTGGCATGCTGCATGATATAAACTCGCATGCTTCATGATATAAACTGGCATGCTGCATGATATAAACTGGCATGCTGCATGATATAAACTCGCATGCTGCATGATATAAACTCACATGCTGCATGATATAAACTCGCATGCTTCATGATATAAACTGGCATGCTGCATGATATAAACTCACATGCTGCATGATATAAACTCGCATGCTTCATGATATAAACTCACATGCTGCATGATATAAACTCGCATGCTGCATGATATAAACTGGCATGCTTCATGATATAAACTAGCATGCTGCATGATATAAACTCACATGCTGCATGATATAAACTCACATGCTTCATGATATAAACTGGCATGCTGCATGATATAAACTAACATGCTGCATGATATAACCTCGTATGCTGCATGATATAAACTCACATGCTGCATGATATAAACTCGCATGCTTCATGATATAAACTCACATGCTGCATGATATAAACTCGCATGCTGCATGATATAAACTGGCATGCTTCATGATATAAACTAGCATGCTGCATGATATAAACTCACATGCTGCATGATATAAACTCACATGCTTCATGATATAAACTGGCATGCTGCATGATATAAACTAACATGCTGCATGATATAACCTCGTATGCTGCATGATATAAACTCACATGCTGCATGATATAAACTCGCATGCTGCATGATATAAACTCACATGCTTCATGATATTAACTGGCATGCTGCATGATATAAACTCACATGCTTCATGATATTAACTGGCATGCTGCATGATATAAACTCACATGCTTCATGATATAAACTGGCATGCTGCATGATATAAACTAACATGCTGCATGATATAACCTCGTATGCTGCATGATATAAACTAACATGCTGCATGATATAACCTCGTATGCTGCATGATATAAACTCACATGCTGCATGATATAAACTCGCATGCTGCATGATATAAACTCACATGCTTCATGATATTAACTGGCATGCTGCATGATATAAACTCACATGCTTCATGATATAAACTGGCATGCTGCATGATATAAACTCACATGCTTCATGATATAAACTGGCATGCTGCATGATATAAACTCGCATGCTGCATGATATAAACTCGCATGCTGCATGATATAAACTGGCATGCTGCATGATATAAACTCACATGCTTCATGATATAAACTGGCATGCTGCATGATATAAACTCACATGCTGCATGATATAAACTCGCATGCTGCATGATATAAACTCGCATGCTGCTTGATATAAACTCACATGCTTCATGATATAAACTGGCATGCTTCATGATATAAACTTGCATGCTGCATGATATAAACTCGCATGCTGCATGATATAAACTCGCATGCTGCATGATATAAACTGGCATGCTTCATGATATAAACTCGCATGCTGCATGATATAAACTTGCATGCTGCATGATATAAACTCACATGCTGCATGATATAAACTTGCATGCTTCATGATATAAACTCGCATGCTGCATGATATAAACTTGCATGCTGCATGATATAAACTCACATGCTGCATGATATAAACTAGCATGCTGCATGATATAAACTTGCATGCTGCATGATATAAACTTGCATGCTGCATGATATAAACTCGCATGCTGCCTGATATAAACTCGCATGCTGCATGATATAAACTCGCATGCTGCATGATGTAAACTCGCATGCTACATGATATAAACTCGCATGCTGCATGATATAAACTCGCATGTTGCCTGATATAAACTCGCATGCTGCATGATATAAACTCGCATGCTGCATGATATAAACTCGCATGCTGCATGATACAAACTCGCATGCTGCATGATATAAACTCGCATGCTGCATGATATAAACTCGCATGCTGCATGATATAAACTCACATGCTGCATGATATAAACTCGCATGCTGCATGATATAAACTCGCATGCTGCATGATATAAACTCGCATGCTGCATGATATAAACTCGCATTCTGCATGATATAAACTCGCATGCTGCATGATATAAACTCGCATGCTGCATGATATAAACTCGCATGCTGCATGATATAAACTCACATGCTGCATGATATAAACTCGCATGCTGCATGATATAAACTCGCATGCTGCATGATATAAACTCGCATGCTGCATGATGCATGATATAAACTCGCATGCTGCATGATATAAACTCGCATGCTGCATGATATAAACTCGCATGCTGCATGATATAAACTAGCATGCTGCATGATATAAACTCGCATGCTGCATGATATAATCTAGCATGCTGCATGATATAAACTCGCATGCTACGTGATATAAACTCGCATGCTGCATGATATAAACTCGCATGTTGCCTGATATAAACTCGCATACTGCATGATATAAACTCGCATGTTGCCTGATATAAACTCGTATGCTGCATGATATAAACTCGCATGTTGCACGATATAAACTCGCATGTTGCCTGATATAAACTCGTATGCTGCATGATATAAACTCGCTTGCTGCATGATATAAACTCGCATGATGCATGATATAAACTTGCATGCTGCATGATATAAACTCGCATGTTGCCTGATATAAACTCGCATGCTGCATGATATAAACTCGCATGCTGCATGATATAAACTCGCATGTTGCCTGATATAAACTCACATGCTGCATGATATAAACTCGCATGCTGCATGATATAAACCCGCATGCTGCATGATATAAACTCGCATGCTGCATGATATAAACTCGCATGCTGCATGATATAAACTCGCATGCTGCATGATATAAAGTCACATGCTACATGATATAAACTCGCTTTCTGCATGATATAAACTCGCAAGCTGCATGATATAAACTGTAAACTTCATCTATGTAAAAGGAGTCTTAGATATATCCACAACTTCACCGATACTTTCATAATAAATCTGCCTTGTTAGAAGCACTGTGGCGTCTACACAGGATTTTTGCCTTAATACTTCTTGACATTGTTAGATGAACACAGTTGTATATGCAGTCACACGATGATGATCACAGAGAGGAACCGCTAAAGTCAATTCAGTGGGATTCTGATGGACTTTTCAGTCCCAAGGATATGCCACCGCAAGTATCCTAGAAATTAAAAAATTACCTGGAGTTTACCTGGAGAGAGTTCCGGGGTTCATCGCCCCCGCGGCCCGGTCTGTGTAAAATTTAGTCTAAAATCTTACAGACATTAGTGTCCTTAACACAAATTAAATCTAAGGCAACAAAGCTTTTATACTTGTCGATGGCAATGTATATTCAAAATAATCCTCACGATGTATAAGAAACGTTAAAGAATATTGTAAAATATTATATCAGTTTCTGCCATGTATGGAAAGGATATGTTGTCAAATTGAATTAAATTCTTTTTCACGGAACATAACATATATGAATAACTGTTTTTATTAGAACATTCGATATTTACAGAGAAAAATGTTGCCACTGAATTTATTTCACTGGAATTCTGGCTCTTTGATGCCATTGATATCATATTTATATTACTGCCAATATGTCAAATATCATGTTATTTCCCAAATATCTTTTACCCCCGACGATCTGGCGAGATATTTTTTTTTGATCACTGGATTACTATAACATAAGCTACTAAGATAATAATATTGTATTGCAATCTGGTAATTTTTCATGATCCATATAGTCAATTGTGTGTGAACTCAGATTATAAATTATCTTTCGATTATCAGTATAAGCAGACCGTAATTTTTACTTACTTCGTAACTCTGAGTCTAGAACAATAGCATATTTATGAGCGTAGCTGATCAAGCTGTTTACCTCCGCTGATGTTTAGACTCCACCGAGGTTTATCTTTCACGAGTTTGTATCCTCCTCTTCTGTTTATCCTTAAAGTGTTAAAACTCCGATGTTCATCCACTAATGTTTATCCTTCATTGTTTATCACCTGTTGCCATATGCCACAGTGCCTATTAGACACGGTGAAAGTAGCACTAGATCGAAAATGGCTAAAATAATTCTTTCTTAGATGTCTTCTTTATTTACTGCTTTACAGGCCTGGAAGAGCCGTTTTGAATTAGTACCCAGGAGAGCTGGGAAATGAGAAAAAGTATGGCAGTTTGCGTCAGGGCTGAAGGTAGTTATCTGGGTGTGAGATAAATAACAACACCGTATGGACCAGTGGATCCATTTACCGGTCCTCGACAGCCAAATATCACCTGCTGAGGCCTAGCCTTGGAATGATTTACTGGTGCCGGTGGGAAGGTTAAAATTTCTACACTGAATAGTGTCAGCATCGACTAATGTTTACACTTCACTGATTTTTAACAATCACCAACTTTTGTTATTATCTGTTGTTTTTCTATACCATCGTTTAGTGGTCGGTAAAGTAGCCAACTTCACCACTGAAACTTTGTTAAGTGTTTATTATCATCTCATTGAGACTTAATGTAAGTAATTTAGAACTATTTTCCTACAGTTACTAGGAGGAACGAGAGAGAAAAACATATAAAGTACAAATATTCGATCGCTGAAAACCAATTAGATACAAAATACTTCTTAAAATAAACATTATATATATATATATATATATATATATATATATATATATATATATATATATATATATATATATATATATATAGGTTGGTAGACAGCAACCACCCAGGGAGGTACTACCGTCCTGCCAAGTGAGTGTAAAACGAAAGCCTGTAATTGTTTTACATGATGGTAGGATTGCTGGTGTCTTTTGTCTGTTTCATAAATATGCAAGATTACAGGTACGTCTTGCTACTTCTACTTACACTTAGGTCACACTACACATACATGTACACGTTTATTTATACACACTCATCTGAGTTTTCTTTGATTTTATCTTAATAGTTCTTGGTCTTATTACTTTTCCTTTTATATCCATGGGGAAGTGGAATAAGAATCTTTCCTCCGTAAGCCATGCGTGTTGTAAAAGTCAACTAAAATGCCGGGAACAATGGGCTAGTAACCCCTTTTCCTGTAAAGATTACTAAAAAGAATAAGAAGAAGAAAATTGTCAAAGTGGGAAGTCTGAATGTGCGTGGATGTTGTGCAAATGATAAGAAAGAGATGATTGTGGATGTTATGAATGAGAAGAAACTGGATGTCCTGGCTTTAAGTGAAACAAAGCTGAAGGGGGTGGGAGAGTTTCAATGGAGAGGAATAAATGGGATTAGGTCAGGGGTTTCAAACAGAGTTAGAGCTAAAGAAGGAGTAGCAATAATGTTGAAGGATAAGCTATGGCAGGAAAAGAGGGACTACAAATGTATAAATTCAAGGATTATGTGGAGTAAAATAAAGATTGGATGTGAAAAGTGGGTTATAGTAAGCGTGTATGCACCTGGAGAAGAGAGAAGTGTAGAGGAGAGAGAGAGATTCTGGGAAATGTTGAGTGAATGCATGGGGAGTTTTGAATCAAGTGTGAGAGTAATGGTGGTTGGGGATTTCAATGCTAAAGTGGGTAAAAATGTTATGGAGGGAGTAGTAGGTAATTTTGGGGTGCCAGGGGTAAATGTAAATAGGGAGCCTTTAATTGAGCTATGTGTAGAAAGAAATTTGGTAATAAGTAATACATATTTTATGAAAAAGAGGATAAATAAATATACAAGGTATGATGTAGCACGTAATGAAAGTAGTTTGTTAGATTATGTATTGGTGGATAAAAGGTTGATGGGTAGGCTCCAGGATGTACATGTTTATAGAGGGGCAACTGATATATCGGATCATTATTTAGTTGTAGCTACAGTTAGAGTAAGAGGTAGATGGGAAAAGAGGAAGGTGGCAACAACAAGTAAGAGGGAGGTGAAAGTGTATAAACTAAGGGAGGAGGAAGTTCGGGCGAGATATAAGCGACTATTGGCAGAAAGGTGGGCTAGTGCAAAGATGAGTAGTGGGGGGGTTGAAGAGGGTTGGAATAGTTTTAAAAATGCAGTATTAGAATGTGGGGCAGAAGTTTGTGGTTATAGGAGGGTGGGGGCAGGAGGAAAGAGGAGTGATTGGTGGAATGATGAAGTAAAGGGTGTGATAAAAGAGAAAAAGGTAGCTTACGAGAGGTTTTTACAAAGCAGAAGTGTTATAAGAAGAGCAGAGTATATGGAGAGTAAAAGAAAGGTGAAGAGAGTGGTGAGAGAGTGCAAAAGGAGAGCAGATGAAAGAGTGGGAGAGGCACTGTCAAGAAATTTTTATGAAAATAAGAAAAAATTTTGGAGTGAGTTAAACAAGTTAAGGAAGCCTAGGGAAAGTATGGATTTGTCAGTTAAAAACAGAGTAGGGGAGTTAATAGATGGGGAGAGGGAGGTATTAGGTAGATGGCGAGAATATTTTGAGGAACTTTTAAATGTTAAGGAAGAAAGGGAGGCAGTAATTTCGTGCACTGGCCAGGGAGGTATACCATCTTTTAGGAGTGAAGAAGAGCAGAATGTAAGTGTGGTGGAGGTACGTGAGGCATTACGTAGAATGAAAGGGCGTAAAGCAGCTGGAACTGATGGGATCATGACAGAAATGTTAAAAGCAGGGGGGGATATAGTGTTGGAGTGGTTGGTATTTTTGTTTAATAAATGTATGAAAGAGGGGAAGGTACCTAGGGATTGGCAGAGAGCATGTATAGTCCCTTTATATAAAGGGAAAGGGGACAAAAGAGATTGTAAAAATTATAGAGGAATAAGTTTACTGAGTATACCAGGAAAAGTATACGGTAGGGTTATAATTGAAAGAATTAGAGGTAAGACAGAATGTAGAATTGCGGACGAGCAAGGAGGCTTCAGAGTGGGTAGGGGATGTGTAGATCAAGTGTTTACATTGAAATATATATGTGAACAGTATTTAGATAAAGGTAGGGAAGTTTTTATTGCATTTATGGATTTAGAAAAGGCATATGATAGAGTGGATAGAGGAGCAATGTGGCAGATGTTGCAAGTATATGGAATAGGTGGTAAGTTACTAAATGCTGTAAAGAGCTTTTATGAGGATAGTGAGGCTCAGGTTAGGGTGTGTAGAAGAGAGGGAGAATACTTCCCGGTAAAAGTAGGTCTTAGACAGGGATGTGTAATGTCACCATGGTTGTTTAATATATTTATAGATGGGGTTGTAAAAGAAGTAAATGCTAGGGTGTTCGGGAGAGGGGTGGGATTAAATTATGGGGAATCAAATTCAAAATGGGAATTGACACAGTTACTTTTTGCTGATGATACTGTGCTTATGGGAGATTCTAAAGAAAAATTACAAAGGTTAGTGGATGAGTTTGAGAATGTGTGTAAAGGTAGAAAGTTGAAAGTGAACATAGAAAAGAGTAAGGTGATGAGGGTATCAAATGATTTAGATAAAGAAAAATTGGATATCAAATTGGGGAGGAGGAGTATGGAAGAAGTGAATGTTTTCAGATACTTGGGAGTTGACGTGTCGGCGGATGGATTTATGAAGGATGAGGTTAATCATAGAATTGATGAGGGAAAAAAGGTGAGTGGTGCGTTGAGGTATATGTGGAGTCAAAAAACGTTATCTATGGAGGCAAAGAAGGGAATGTATGAAAGTATAGTAGTACCAACACTCTTATATGGATGTGAAGCTTGGGTGGTAAATGCAGCAGCGAGGAGACGGTTGGAGGCAGTGGAGATGTCCTGTCTAAGGGCAATGTGTGGTGTAAATATTATGCAGAAAATTCGGAGTGTGGAAATTAGGAGAAGGTGTGGAGTTAATAAAAGCATTAGTCAGAGGGCAGAAGAGGGGTTGTTGAGGTGGTTTGGTCATTTAGAGAGAATGGATCAAAGTAGAATGACATGGAAAGCATATAAATCTATAGGGGAAGGAAAGAGGGGTAGGGGTCGTCCTCGAAAGGGTTGGAAAGAGGGGGTAAAGGAGGTTTTGTGGGTGAGGGGCTTGGACTTCCAGCAAGCGTGCGTGAGCGTGTTAGATAGGAGTGAATGGAGACGAATGATACTTGGGACCTGACGATCTGTTGGAGTGTGAGCAGGGTAATATTTAGTGAAGGGATTCAGGGAAACCGGTTATTTTCATATAGTCGGACTTGAGTCCTGGAAATGGGAAGTACAATGCCTGCACTTTAAAGGAGGGGTTTGGGATATTGGCAGTTTGGAGGGATATGTTGTGTATCTCTATACATATATGCTTCTAAACTGTTGTATTCTGAGCACCTCTGCAAAAGCAGTGATAATGTGTGAGTGTGGTGAAAGTGTTGAATGATGATGAAAGTATTTTCTTTTTGGGGATTTTCTTTCTTTTTCTTTTATTTGGGTCACCCTGCCTCGGTGGGAGACGGCCGACTTGTTGAAAAAAAAAAAAAAAAAAAAAAAAATATATATATATATATATATATATATATATATATATATATATATATATATGTATATATATATATTTATATAGCACCAGCTGTTTTAGCCAATATTGTCGTGTCAAGCGCCCAGCAGTGCCATGTTGGTTGTAACAATATAGTGTATACGACAGGCATCGTTGGTTGTGTTTGCCTGGCGTGTAACGCCTCAATTACCACGAGTACGTGTGTGTTTGTGTGAATGTTTATTGATCAAACTGATATTCCAAACTCAAGTTTTAGAAGCTTCAGCTCCAGCACTTCACTGACTCTTTAAACTCTCGACTGACGAGAAATACTCATGTCAACTTTTATGGAATTTAAACGAGAATTTTCTTTACATTGAAATATATTTCTGGTCATTTCACTTTTCATCTCTCTTAAAAAAAATATCTATTGAGTATCTGGATAATCTGAATTTTAATTTCTAACTAAATCTACTTGTTCTTTTATCATCATCTAAAGAAGGCCTATCCCTGCATATTATTTACTTAGATTGTTTTATATTGTCATAAAAGCCTTCTCTATTTTTTTCGTTGCTCCGGTGATATACTGACCGATTTTCGCATTCCTCTTACATAGCTCGCTCCTGTTAACTCATGCAGCAATACTGAAACACTTCCATGTGTTGTCTCAAGTTTCACTTTGTATTTTACTAGATAATGTCTCCAAACAAGTGTTTTATATGAAGAATGGATTTTGCGGGTGAGGTTGTGTTAAATGTTTTTACCTAGATTTCAGAAAGCCACTCTCTATGTTTGAGGGCGTACGCTATGCTACTGCTATGTTTATATATGGTTTTTGGGATTATGTGAGGGATGAAGAGTATTCTTAAAGCTTCTTTCTTTTACGTCTGTGTAGTCATCGAGTTGTACACAAAGCTTTGTATTTGCAGTCATGTTGTTTTTTTTTTGATAAAACATTTCCAAATACTATATTTTCATTCTCCACTGATACTACAGAAATATCTCCTAAAATTCGTGTTTCTTTTCCGTTTTTTAAGGTCTGTCTTGCATTGTAAACAGTGTTGCTGTTTCATCTAAGATCATTACAGTAAACCTTTCATTATAGCTAATTGTCCTGTTCTTTTATTCGACTTATTGCAAGCTAATCGACATTGAGCTTCTTCATCAGGTGTGGTCATCATAACTCGGTTGAAGTTGTAAACGTTAATCAATATTCAATGCTCAATCTAGGAAAACCTGAAGATAGAGTTATTAATTAATAAACAGAGTGTCCCCCAAAACATTCCATGATTTCAAGCATGTATAACATGTAACTTTATTGCAAAAATCTTTCACACTTAGTAGCTTCAGATGCAGGATTTCATTCGGTTTCATGTGGTATAAGGTAGCATTAATTAAAGCCACTCAATGTGCTGCCCTCTGGTTGCTCGGTAAACATCGATGTGATAGTCCAGTTCGGTCCAGACACTCTGCTTCAGTGATCGAAATTTTCAGCTCCTCCAGGTTTGCAGGTAGTGGTGGCACGTAAACTGTGCTCTTCACGTACCGCCAGAAAAAGAAGTCACAAACAATTAGGTCAAGTGACCTCTGCAAATGCCTCGTTGTTTTGCACACACACACACACACACACACACACACACACACACACACACACACACACACACACACACACACACACACACACACACAAAAATATATATATATATATATATATATATATATATATATATATATATATATATATATATATATATTTATATATATATATATATGGGCCATGAACACAAACACACTGCCTGTTCAGCCACGGTCATCGCAAATAAAGGAAGAAGTCTCCAAAGGCTTATCATTACTCCCCGCTACCAGGAAGGACCCATTAACCTTTTCGGAAACACAAGTGGAATAGTCTGGTGAGTGAAATAGTGGAGGTACGATCCATACATAACTTTAAGAAGAGGTATGACGCTCATAGAGCAAGGAGTGGACCTAGTAGCGACCAGTGAAGAAGCTGGGCCAGGAGATATGACTCGAACACACACACACACACACACACACACACACACACACACACACACACACACACACACACACACACACACATATATATATATATATATATATATATATATATATATATATATATATATATATATTTATATATATATATATATGGGCCATGAGAACAAACACACAGCTCACACACACACACACACACACACACACACACACACACACACACACACACACACACACACACACACACACACACACACACACACACACACACACACACACACACACACACACACACACACACACACACACACACACACACGTGTCATTGACGTGTATAGTATGCAAAATTATGGAGAAGATTATCAGGAGGAGAGTGGTGGAGCACCTGGAACGGAACAGGAGTATAAATGCCAACCAGCACGGATTCACAGAAGGCAAATCCTGTGTCACAAACCTTCTGGAGTTTTATGATAAAATAACAGAAGTAAGACAAGAGAGAGAGGGGTGGGTTGATTGCATCTTCTTGGACTGCAAGAAGGCCTTTGACACAGTTCCTCACAAGAGATTAGTGCAGAAGCTAGAGCATCAGGCGCATATAACAGGAAGGGCACTGCAATGGATCAGAGAATACCTGACAGGGAGGCACAAGGAGTCATGGTACGTAATGATGTATCACAGTGGGCACCTGTGACGAGCGGGGTCCCACAGGGGTCGGTCCTAGGACCAGTGCTATTTTTGGTATATGTGAACGACATGACGGAAGGGTTAGACTCAGAAGTGTCCCTGTTTGCAGATGATGTGAAGTTAATGAGGAGAATTAAATCTGATGAGGACCAGGCAGGACTTCAAAGAGACCTGGACAGACTGGACACCTGGTCCAGCAAATGGCTTCTCGAATTTAATCCTGCCAAATGCAAAGTCATGAAGATAGGGGAAGGGCACAGAAGACCACAGACCGAGTATAGGCTAGGTGGCCAAAGACTGCAAACCTCACTCAAGGAGAAAGATCTTGGGGTGAGTATAACACAGAGCATGTCTCCGGAAGCACACATCAATCAGATAACTGCTGCAGCATATGGGCGCCTGGCAAACCTGAGAACAGCATTCCGACATCTTAGTAAGGAATCATTCAAGACACTGTACATCGTGTATGTCAGGCCCATACTGGAGTATGCAGCACCTGTTTGGAACCCGCACTTGATAAAGCACGTCAAGAAACTAGAGAAAGTACGAAGGTTTGCAACAAGGTTAGTTCCAGAGCTAAGGGGAATGTCCTATGAAGAAAGATTAAGCGAAATCGGCCTGACGACACTGAAGGACAGGAGGGTCAGGGGAGACATGATAACGACATATAAAATACTGCGTGGAATAGACAAGGTGGACAAGGACAGGATGTTCCAGGGAGGGGACACAGAAACAAGAGGCCACAATTGGAAGTTGAAGACACAAATGAGTCAGAGAGATAGTAGGAAGTATTTCTTCAGTCATAGAGTTGTAAGGCAGTGGAATAGCCTAGAAAATGACGTAGTGGAGGCAGGAACCATACACAGTTTTAAGACGAGGTTTGATAAAGCTCATGGAGCGGGGAGAGAGAGGGCCTAGTAGCAACCGGTGAAGAGGCGGGGCCAGGAGCTAGGACTCGACCAATGCAACCACAAATAGGTGAGTACAAATAGGTGAGTACACACACACACAAACACACACACACACACACACACACACACACACACACATACACACACTGAAGTGGCCAAAAGGGCTCATGCGAGCAGGGCATTGCTACAGATCATGGGGGACTTCAACCACAAGGAAATCGATTGGGAGAACTTGGATCCACATGGGAGCCAAGAAACGTGGAGGGCTATGATGATGGAGGTGGTACTGGAAAACCTCATGTACCAACATGTAAGAAATACTACCAGAGAGGAGAGGAGAGAATGAACCATTGAGACTGGACCTAGTATTCACCTGGAGTAGTGCAGATATTGAGAACATCTCGTATGAAAGACCCTTGGGGGCCAGTGATCATGTGGTTTTAAGTTTCGAATACATAGTAGAGCTACAAGTGGAGGGGCAAGCAGGAAGGGCTAGATGAATGAAGACAAACTACAAGAAAGGGGATTACCCAAGCATGAAGAACTTCCTTAATGGGGGTTCAGTGGGACAGAGAACTGGCAGGGAAGTCAGTAGACGAGATGATTGAATATGTGACAACAGTATGCAAGGAAGCTGAGGAGAGGGTAACAGGAATAATGAAAAAGCCAGGAAGAGCCCATGGCTCACCCAAAGGTGCAGGTAGGCTAAAACCAAGTGTGCTAGAGAATGGAAGAAGTACAGAAAGTAAAGGACCCAGGAGAATAAAGAGACCAGTCATAGAGCCAGAAATGAATATGCACAGTTAAGACGGTAGGCCAAAAGGCAATATGAGAATGACATAGCAGTGACAGCCAAATCTGAATCAAAACTGTTGTACAGCCACATCAAGAGGAATACAACAGTCAAGGACCAGGTAATCAGGCTGAGGAAGGAGGGGAGGAGGTCACAAGAAAACGACTGTGAAGTATCTGAGGAGCTCAACAGGAGATTCAAAGAAGTATTCACAGAGGAGACAGAAGGGCCTCCAGAAAGGCAGAGAGGTGGGGTGCACCATCAAGTGTTGGGCACAATACATACAGCCGAGGAAGAAGTGAAAATGCTGTTAAGCGAGCTAGACACCTCAAAGGTGATGGGACCAGATAACATCTCTCCATGGGACCTGAGAGAGGGAGCAGAGGTGCTTTGTGTACCACTAACAACTATCATAAAAACATCTATCGAAACAGGACGACTACCGGAAGTATGGAAGACAGCAAATGTAGTTCCAATTTTTAAAAAAGGAGACACACACGAAGCATTGAACTACAGGCTAGTGTCAATGACGTGTAAAGTAGGCAAGGTCATGGAAAAAATTATCAGGAAAAGAGTGGTGGAGCACCTTGAAAGGAATGAGCTTATCAACGACAGCCAGCACGATTTCAGGGACAGGAAATCCTGCGTCACAAGCCTAGGGGTGGGTACACTGCATTTTCTTGGACTGTAAGAAGGCGTTTGACACAGTTCCACACAAGAGATTATTGCGGAAGCTGGAGGACCAGGCAGGGATAACAGGGAAGGCACTACAGTGGATCAGGGAATACCTGTCAGGAAGACAACAGCAAGTCATAGTACCTGGCGATGTGTCAGAGTGGGCACCGGTAATGAGCGGGGTGACACAGGGATCAGTCCTAGGACCGGTGCTGTTTCTGGTATTTGTGAACGACATGACGGAAGGAATAGACTCCGAAGTGTTCCTGTTTGCAGATGATGTGAAGTTGATGAGAAGAATTCAATCGGACGAAGACCAGGCAAAACTACAGAGGGATCTGGACAGGCTGCATTACTGGTCCAGAAACTGGCTCCTGGAGTTCATCCCCACCAAGTGCAAAGTCAAGATTGGGGAAGGGCAAAGAAGACAGAAGATGGAGTACAGTCTAGGGAGCCCAAACCTACAAACCTCACTCAAGGAAAAGGATCTTCGTGTGAGTATAACACCAGGAACATCTCCTGAGGCGCACATCAACCAAATAACTGCTGCAGCATATGGGCGACTGGAAAAGCTAAAAACAGCATTCTGATATCTAAATAAGGAGTCATTCAGGACCCTATACACCGTGTATGTTAGGCTCATATTGGAATATGAAGTGCCAATTTGAAGAGCCAAGCATGAAAAGAAACTAGAGAAAGTGCAAAGGTTTGCAACTAGACTAATCCCGGAGCTAAGGGGTATGCCCTACGAGGAGAGTTTAAGGAAAAGCAACCTGACGACTCTGGAAGACAGCAGAGTTAGGTGGGATATGATAACGACATATAAAATACTGAATGGTATAGACAAGGTGGACAGAGACAGGATGTTCCAGAGATGCGACACAACAACAAAGGGTGACAGTTGGAAGCTGAAGACTCAGATGAACCATAGGGATGTTAGGAAATATTTCTTCAGTCACAGAGTTGTCAGGAAGTGGAATAGCCTGGTAGTGATGAAGTGGAGGCAGGATCCATTCATAGCATTAAGAAGAGGTATGATAAAGTTCACGGAGCGGGAAGAGTGACCGGGTTGCGGCCAGGTGAAGAGTCGGAGCCAGGAGCTGTGAATCGACCCCTGCAACCACAACTAGGTGAGTACACACACACACACACACACACATAAGTATTTCTTCAGTCACAGAGTAGTCAGGAAGTGAAATAGTTTGGGAAGCCATGTAGTGGAGGCAGGATTCATTCATAGTTTAAAGCTCATGGAGCAGGGAGAGTGACCCAGTAGCAGGCAGTGAAGAGGCGGGGCCAGGAGCTATGATTAGACCCCTGGAACCACAACTAGGTGAGTACAACTAAGTGCGTATACACACGCACATACATTCAAATATATATATGTCGTGCCGAATAGGCAAAACTTGCGATCTTGGCTTAAATAGCAACGCTCATCTTGCCATATAGGACAAGTGAAAATTTGTGTATGCAATAATTTCGCCAAAATCATTCTGAACCTAACGAAAAAAATATATTTCACTGTGTTTGTTTAGTATTAAATTATTGTAAACAAATCTAAAATATATTTAGTTGGGTTAGGCTAAAATAAATTGCGCTTGTTATAATAAGGTTAGGTAAGTTTTCTAAGATTCTTTTGGTGCAAAATTATAAACTTTTACATCAACATTAATGAAAAAAATATATCTTTAAACGTATAGAGAAAATTTTAGAAAGGACTTAATTTTAAATGAGTTCTTGCTAATTGACCAGTTTTACATATTCGGCACGACATATATATATATATATATATATATATATATATATATATATATATATATATATATATATATATATATACATATATATATATATATATATATATATATATATATATATATATATATATATATATATATATATATATATATATATATATATATATATATATATATATATGTATATATATATATATATATATATATATATATATATATATATATATATATATATATATATATATATATATATATATATATATATATGTATATATATATATATATATATATATATATATATATATATATATATATATATTTGCCATTGTGTATGTGCGTGTGTATACGCACCTAGTTGTACTCACCTAGTATATATGTCGGGCCGAATATGTAAAACTGGTCAATTAGCAAGAACTCATTTAAAATTAAGTCCTTTCTAAAATTTTCTAATACGTTTAAAGATATATTTTTTTCATTAATGTTGATATACTCACCTAGTATATATGTCGGGCCGAATATGTAAAACTGGTCAATTAGCAAGAACTCATTTAAAATTAAGTCCTTTCTAAAATTTTCTAATACGTTTAAAGATATATTTTTTTCATTAATGTTGATGTAAAAAATTTTAATTTTGCACCAAGAGGAACTTAGAAAACTTACCTAACCTTATTATAACAAGAACAATTTAGTTTAGCCTAACCCTACTAAATATATTTTAGATTTGTTTACATTAATTTAATACTAAACAAACACAGTGAAATATAATTTTTTCGTTAGGTTCAGAATGATTTTGGCTAAATTATTGCATACACATCACTTTGTCACTTGTATGCAAGATTGAGCGTTCCTTATTTATGCCAAGATCATGAAGTTCTACCTATTCCTGCACGACATATATATACATATATATATATATATATATATATATATATATATATATATATATATATATACCATACATATATATATATATATATATATATATATATATATATATATATATATATATATATATATATATATATATATATATATATATATATATATATATATATATATATATATATATATATATATATATATATATATATATATATATATATATATATATATATATATATATATATATATATATATATATATATATATATATATATAAATATATATATATATATATATATATATATATATATATATATATATATATATATATATATATATATGTATATATATATATATATATATATATATATATATATATATATATATATATATATATATATATATATATATATATATATATATATATATATATGTCGTGCGAATAGGCAGAACTTCTGCGATCTTGGAACTTAAATAAGCAACACTCATCTTGCCATATAGGACAAGTGAAAATTTGTGTATGCAATAATTTCGCCAAAATCGTTCTGAACCTAACGAAAAATATATTTGAGTGTGTTTGTTTAGTATTAACTTACTGTAAACGTATTTAAAATATATTTAGTTGCCAGGGAAACTAAAATAAATTGCTCTTGTTATAATAAGGTTAGTAAGTTTTCTAAGATTCTTTTGGTGCAAAATTAAATTTTTTACATTAACGATTAATGAAAAAAATATATCTTTAAACATACAAGAGAAAATTTCAGAAAGGACTTAATTTTAAATGAGTTCTTGCTAAATGACCAGTTTATTTTACATTCGGCATTCGACATATACATATATATATATATATATATATATATATATATATATATATATATATATATATATATATATATATATATATATATATATATATATATATGTCGTGCCGAATAGGCAGAACTTGCGATCTTGGCTTAAATAGCAACGCTCATCTTGCCATATAGGACAAGTGAAAATTTGTGCATGCAATAATTTCGCCAAAATCAATCTGAACCTAACGAAAAAATATATTTCACTGTGTTTGTTTAATATTAAATTATTGTAAACAAATCTAAAATATATTTAGTTGGGTTAGGCTAAAATAAATTGTTCTTGTTATAATAAGGTTAGGTAAGTTTTCTAAGATTCTTTTGGTGCAAAATTATTATTTTTTACATTAAAATTAATGAAAAAAATATATCCTTAAACTTACAAGAGAAAATTTTAGAAAGGACTTAATTTTAAATGAGTTCTTGCTAATTGACCAGTTTTACATATTCGGCACGACATATATATATATATATACAGTACTGTGACCACGAACGAGTGGTATTGATCAATAACAACACTGCTAGTTAAACTAGTACACCAAACAGGGACTAGAATGAAATTAGCCTAGAGTCATCCACACTATCGTGTGTCCTTGGGTAGCAAGTACAACATCCAGTTCCGCTGGATGCGCTACTCTTAAGGATCATATGGTCCAGTGGATAAGGGCGTCATGTGTTTTCGCCCACCATGAGGTAGGCCAAAGCAGCATGGGTTCGAGTCCTTGTCTAGTGCAGTGTTGTTATTGATCAATAACACTCGTTCGTGGTCACAATAATATAAAATACTGCTCGTTGAACTAGTACATCAAACACGGACTAGAATGAAATTAGCCTAGAGTTATCCAAACCATCGTGTGTCCTTGGGGAGCGAGTACAACATTCAGTTCCGCTGGATGCGCTACTTAAAAGGATTGGATTGTATATATATATATATATATATATATATATATATAT
>NC_091299.1:47363124-47370624 GCF_038502225.1 Cherax quadricarinatus | reverse complement strand
TTCTAATGTGTGAACTGTATGTAATGATGGAAGGAGTGCGTATTCTTAGAGCGAATGGATTATATATTATCTGGGTGTTGTTCAATGACGGTTTTCTCCAACGATGGATAGAGACACTAGTATAGTACAAGACGATCCTTCATAAAGGATCTTCAGGGAACGCATTATTGTGCAGTTGTTTTTACGCATTCTTAAATAAGAAAATATGAAGTGTTTATGTGTAAGCATAAGCAACCCACATTTCGGAAAGAGAAGAGCTTATAACGACGTTTCGGTCCGTCTTGAACCACTGACAAGTCACACCCACAGAAGAGAGTGAGCCAGCACGTACAGGCGAGGACATACTAGACGGGAGATAGAGAGGAGGAAAATGTAGTGGTAGTGGTAATCCTAGTTTGAAAGTAGTAACAGATGTAGTAGAAGTAGTAGTTAGTGCCACAGTAGATAGAAAGGGGGCAATAGTAGTAATAGTAGAAAAGGTGGAAGCCGAAATATTAGTTTGGGAGTGGTAGTGGTAGTAGTTGTAGTAGTAGTAGTAGTAGTAGTAGTAGTAGTAGTAGTAGTAGTAGTAGTAGTAGTAGTAGTAGTAGTAGTAATAGAAGTTGGGTAAATCTAAGAAGGAAAAGGAGCACTGCAGGAGAAATAATGGCCCATAAGGGGGTGGGACCAAACACTGGTTGTGGGGGGAAAGGAAGACTGAAAGACAGAGCACAGTAGGCAGAAGAAAGGAAAACAGAAAAAGAAATGTGGAAAAAGGAAAGGAGTAGAGGTAGGGAGAGAAGAAAGGATCATAGGAAGTCACGAATGTTCTGGAGCCTGGACCATTTGACAATATAAGGAGAAAGTAGAGCATCTACAGAGACAAAGCCAGGATAAGGCGTATGCATAGCTTCCTTCATTTATCTGACGTTCCTCAAATTTACTACTTTATTACTATCAAAATTCATAAAAATATACATTTTATACGTAAAATAACCAGTTGAATAAAAAAAAGCTTACCAAACGAATATTAAACACAACTTACATATTCTCACAAGGAAAGAACAAAACAGTGAGTGACTGAAGCATTTATGTCTCTCTAAACGAATATTCAGCTAATCTTGAGTATTTTTTTAATTAAATCTTAAATCTCATATAAATGGGTGTCCTGATATGACTTTCAATATCATTTCCGAAAGATACAAGCAACTCTGAGGTATTCACATTGGGAAAAGTTAGGTCTAACTCCCATCTTTATAATGTGTGTCATGGTAACAGAGGACAGAGAGGAAACAGTATTATTTTCGTTTGGAAAAATGACTCCAGACGCAGAGTCATGTGATATTACCAGTAACGCAGATGAGAGGGAGACTGACATCATTATGTCAAGTTTTTAAAAAAATTGACCGAGAGATGGAGCAATGATGAAAGTACCTTCAATCTGCTTAACGTTTATGTCTTAAGTATAGAACATTTGAAAAACACGACTGAAGATAAGTATTGCAAAACTAGACTTTTATTGATAATTAAGACACATGTGCAACAGTTAGATATCTTCACTCCGAATGAACATACCTAACTGTTGCACATGTATCTTACTTACCAATGTGTCCGTATTGACTTCCAAAAATATTTTAACACTCTCGAGATTTTTTTGTTTATAAGTTTCACCTACAAGAGTTTTGATTAAGTACAGTTAATATGTAAAGCACTGACATTATATATATATATATATATATATATATATATATATATATATATATATATATATATATATATATATATATATATATATATATATAAATATATATATATATATATATATATATATATATATATATATATATATATATATATATATATATATATATATATATATATATATATATATATATATATGTGCAAAACAACCACTCTGAAAGAATAGAGAAATTCCAAGCGCTTTCGTGACTATTCACATTATCAAGGAACTATGAAAGTAAAGCATCCAAGGAAGCTATATAAGGGGTCTGGCCGGCACCTCACTATCAGATCCCACAACGGTTTAATTAAACACCTGACGCGCGCCGACCCAACTTGGATAGGTCCTTGGCACAACTCACCCCACAAACTATTCTACCCAAGAAATAAGAAATTTTAAAGATTATTTGTCCAGTGTATTATTAAATTCTTCCCAAATTCTATTAATTTTAAATATATCTAATTTATATAAACCAAAGGAAATATATAAATTAGATCCATTTATAATTAATAGAATTTGGGAAGAATTTAATAATACACTGGACAAATAATCTTTAAAATTTCTTATTTCTTGGGTAGAATAGTTTGTGGGGTGAGTTGTGCCAAGGACCTATCCAAGTTGGGTCGGCGCGCGTCAGGTGTTTAAACCGTTGTGGGATCTGATAGTGAGGTGCCGGCCAGACCCCTTATATAGCTTCCTTGGATGCTTCACTTTCATAGTTCCTTGATAATGTGAATAGTCACGAAAGCGCTTGGAATTTCTCTATTCTTTCAAAGTGGTTGTTTTGCATATTCTAAAATCACCTGTTTACTGTGATCTTATTGCATATATATATATATATATATATATATAAATATATATATATATATATATATATATATATATATATATATATATATATATATATATATATATATATATATATATAAACACTAATCTCCGGCTGAAGGAGACTCGAACCTACGAACCTTAGGACAAGGTACGCAGTGCTTCACCAATCTACCCACACTGGACAAAATACCTTAGCGTGTAGCTTGCGCTACACGTTTGATCCAAGGCAGCCAGCTTTCATGGAGAAGGCTTACAGCTTTTCATCTCATCCCCTGCATGCATCAGCCTTACTAGAGATTTTAACAATGCAAGGAATTCGCGAGAGCAGGGGAAATATACACAAACACTGATCTCTCGCGAATTCCTTGCATTGTTAAAATCTCTAGTAAGGCTGATGCATGCAGGGGATGAGATGAAAAGCTGTAAGCCTTCTCCCTGAAAGCTGGCTGCCTTGGATCAAACGTGTAGAGCAAGCTACACGCCAAGGTATTTTGTCAAGTGTGGGTAGACTGGTAAAGCACTGCGTACCTTGTCCTAAGGTTCGTAGGTTCCAGTCTCCTTCAGCCAGTGATCAGTGTATATTTCGCCTGCTCTCGCGAATTCCTTGCATATATATACACACACACACACACACACACATATATATATATATATATATATATATATATATATATATATATATATATATATATATATATATATATATATATATATGAATATATATATATACATATATATATATATATATATATATATATATATATATATATATATATATATATATATATATATATATATATATATATATATATATATATATATATATATATATATATATATATATATATATATACATATATATATATATATATATATATATATATATATATATATATATATATATATATATATATATATATATATATATATATACATATATATATATATATATATATATATATATATATATATATATATATATATATATATATATATATATATATATATATATATATGTCGTGCCGAATAGGCAGAACTTGCGATCTTGGATTTAATAGCAACGCTCATCTTGCCATATAGGACAAGCGAAAATTTGTGTATGCAATAATTTCGCCCAAATCATTCTGAACCTAACGAAAAATATATATCTCACTGTGTTCATTTAGTATTAAATTATTGTAAACAAATCTAAAATATATTAAGTTGGGTTAGGCTAAAATAAATTGTTCTTGTTATACTAAGGTTAGGTAAGTTTTCTAAGATTCTTTTGGAGCAAAATTAAAAATTTTGACATTAACATTAATGAAAAAAATATATTTTTAAACGTATAAGAGAAAATTTTAGAAAGGACTTAATTTTAAATGAATTCTTGCTAATTGACCAGTTTTACATATTCGGCACGACATATATATATATATATATATATATATATATATATATATATATATATATATATATATATATATATATATATATATATATATATATATATATATATATATGTAGGATGGGGTCCACCTCTGGTGTAAATTGTGGGACCCATAGCCTCGGAGAAGTGGATAAAAAGGCTTCAAGGAAAAATATTTGGATTTCTTCCTGAAGCCGTTTGAATATTCCACTTCCCCTACCACCCCATCTTTTCATATTTATTTTTTTTTACTAATAGGAATATTTTATTACATAATATGGTACAGAAGATTTAAGAGATACATTATTGATATAAAGGTGGCATATACGGTACATGTTGTTACGTGTATATCACCGATTATAAGGCGAAAATCTCATCCAGCTCCTTAGAGCTGGGGCGTGTGCCCAAAATACAGCAGGCATTACCCCTTTGAACAGCCGCACTGAGCCGCTGGAACAGAAAACTAGCTGCCCTGGGATCCCTAGTTACCCTGATGAGTCTTTTTCCCAGCTCCTTAAGGAATTTAGATGCACTCTTTCCCCATGAGCCAAGGGTCTCTGAGCCTATGGGAACAAACATATAATGATGGGCAAGTTCTCCATATTTTCTAGACTTTTGGGACTCCCTGAAGCTGGCAGCTGCCCCTCCTTCTTCCCTGGTGTATTGGAGATAGGTATCAGCCAAGGTAGATGCACATGTATAGTCCCACACGACCTGCATCCCATCTGTCCAGGCTTGAAGGGTGATACCATCTGGACGCTTCTGGCTGCCATCAGATCTGCATAGTTGGGGTGGCTCCCTTACTGCTGGGCATCCAGCTGTTGTGAGGCTCCTCTTGATAATGTTATTAACTTCCTCATGTCTTGCAATCTTTCCCTCGGATTTACGGCACACACGACCATGGTACCCGAATCGGTCTGCTGCTTCACTGCCACAAATACACCTGTGTTCGGCGAGAATAGGGGCGGCAAGTCGAAGGGCAACACCGATGCGGATGGTCTGTGGGTCGAGACGTGTGCCAAGGCTGGAGTTGGGAACAGCCAACAGAAAGTCCCCAGCATGAGGGGCTCTCACTGCCAGGAGGCGGGCTCTATCCTTCCCTGACACACTCTGAAGCATTGTTGAGGCAATATTTTCCACTATTGGACCATCCCAGTGCGATTGTTTGTAGTTGTTGGGGGGAACAGGTCTGGCTCCAGAGCCCGTTAGATTATCCCAGATCATTGCTCCGTCAATGAATTTTTGGTCCTGGACTCCTATCTTGTCCCTGAGATGTTCAGGGAGAATCGCTGCTACAAGCTCTCGGGATGCAATACACGAGGACAGAAAAGCAGGTAACGCAATCTGTGATGACTTGCGGACACCAATGCCTCCTAGTCTGACTGGAAGTGTAGCTTGGTTCCACTGCCCGTCTTCTAGAGTAAGGTTAAGTACTTTCGTAAAAATCTGCCTCACAATACTGTCATATTCGTGCAGTATAGGGTTATCATATGAAGGTGCACATCTTAGGAAATATGTCAACCTGGGCAGACTCAAACACTTTGTGAGAAGGTACAAGGCATCGTGGGTGTCCAGATTGCCTATTCGTTGTTCCATTCTCCTTAACTCTTCCAATTTCTTCCTGAGAATTGTGTCAATGGCATTGCTTCCCAGAGGTGCTCCTAGCAAGACACTATTTGTGGGGGCAATGACTGCTGCTCCTGGTAGTTTTGATCTCACTGCATTTATCACTTGTTGACTGACTGAGATGGTTTCACATTTGGATGGATTCAGGATGAGACCCATTTCCTGTCCCCGTGTCATTACCTGTGTAAGGTCATGTAGGAGGGCCTCTTTTGTACCTGCTAGTGTGCCATCATCTAGGAACCAGATGTTTAGCTCGCTGGTCAGTCTGACTGTGATTTCCCTAACTGCTATACAGAAGAGAGATGGTGCAAGAGGATCTCCTTGTTGGACATCCTCCGATGATGTAATTTCATGCTCTCCAAAGAGAAGCATTGATTCCTTGCTATACCCGGCTGAAACAAAAGGGAAGAGACCACGGAAATGTTCTTGTACTGCTGCTAATACCACGTCTCTTTTCAGGAGATTGAACGCATTCTTGAAATCTAATTTTACCACTGCATTGTCCTCAGGCAGGTTGTTGATATACGCCCTTGTTGCATGAACCGCTGCTTCACTTCCTTGAGAGACCCCAAAGCCAAGCTGGTTTGGTTGAAGCATCATGGCTGCCTGTGCACGAATACTTGGGACAGCAGCTTTGGATACGAGGCGGCGTAAGGTGTTGCCTACTGCAATTGGCCGAATTCCTCCATCCTTCTTTTTAAGTGCACAAAGTGTTGCACCAAAAAAGAAAGGTCTAATTTCATCAGCGATCAGACCAGCCAAGGAATTGTTGACGAACCTTCTGATCTCTGATCTCTTGTTCTTGTTTACTTCCTGTTCTCTCCATGGAGAAGTGGAACAGAATTCTTCCTCCGTAAGCCATGCGTGTTGTACGAGGCTACTAAAATGCCGGGAGCAAGGGGCTAGTAACCCCTTCTCCTGTATATATTACTAAATGTAAAAGGAGTAGCTTTCGTTTTTCCTTTTGGGCCACTCTGCCTCGGTGGGATACGGCCGGTGAGTTGAAAGAAAGAATATATATATATATATATATATATATATATATATATATATATATATATATATATATATATATATATATATATATATATATATATATATATACATAATATATATAAGAACATAAGAACATAAGAACGAAGGAACACTGCAGAAGGCCTACTGGCCCATGCGAGGCAGGTCCAAGTCTCCTACCGGCTTAAGCCAATGCACCCAACCTAGTCAGGTCAGGTCACATTGACTTAAGGGAGGAACACGGCAACCGACCTGGTAGCACAAGCTATCAGGTCTAACTCACACCCACCCACATCCACTCATGTATTTATCCAACCTATTTTTAAAGCTACACAACGTTCTGGCCTCTATAACGGTACTTGGGAGTTTGTTCCACTCATCCACAACTCTATTACCAAACCAGTACTTTCCTATATCCTTCCTGAATCTGAATTTTTCCAACTTAAAACCATTGCTGCGAGTCCTGTCTAGGCTAGATATTTTCAGCACACTATTTACATCCCCTTTATTTATTCCTGTCTTCCATTTATACACCTCAATCATATCCCCCCTAATTCTACGTCTTTCTAGAGAGTGCAGATTCAGGGCCCTTAGTCTATCCTCATAGGGAAGGTTTCTGATACATGGGATCAACTTTGTCATCCTCCTTTGTACATTTTCCAGAGAATTTATATCCATTCTGTAATAAGGTGACCAAAACTGTGCAGCATAATCTAAATGAGGCCTAACCAAGGATGTATAGAGTTGAAGAACAACCTGAGGACTCCTATTATTTATGCTTCTTGATATGAAGCCAAGGATTCTATTAGCTTTATTGCGAACACTTATGCACTGTTGTCTTGGTTTCAGATTACTGCTAACCAGAACTCCTAAATCTTTTTCGCAATCCGTAATATTAAGA